>NC_066512.1:3582644-3650144 GCF_024679095.1 Eriocheir sinensis
GTATTATTTGCATTAAGCTTCATGGCCTTAAGTTGACACCAAGTGGTGATCATTGCCAAGTCCCTCTGCAGAGATGCAGCAACTTCACCTCTGTTGCTAGGAAAGTGAACAGAGGAGTATAGAGTTGTATCATCAGCATATGATATAAGCTTATTTTCGCGGTTAATGCCCAAGTCAGAAATGAAAATGTTAAAAAAATAAAAGTCCAATGACACTGCCCTGAGGAACATCAGAAGCAACAGGCAAAGAAGCAGAGCAGGCACCATCAACAACCACACACTGTTATCGATTAGTTAAAAATTCTTTGAAAATGCTGAGAATACTTCAACCAATACCAAGGAATTGTAGTTTATAAATTAGAGCCCTATGATTCACAACATCAAAAGCAGAACTAAAATTAATAGCAACAACTCCAGACTCATGCTCACGATCCAATGAAGACTGCAGGTCATGAGACAGAGTCAGGAGAGCGTCACATGTTCCCAAACCCTTACGAAATCCGAACTGAGAATCAAGTAGCTGATTGAATTTATAACAGTATATGGAAAGCCGTTTAGCCAAAAGCCTCTCAAAGATCTTAGAGAGGATAAGAGTAATAGAAATGGGGCGGTGCTCAGTAGGAACAGTTGAAGCTGAGGCTCCCTTCGGGATGGGGGTGATGTTGGCCTTGCGCCAACAAGAAGGAAAACTACCAGACTTCAGCAGTAACCTAAATACTGCAGCAAGTTTCGGTGCTATGAACGTAGCAATCATCTTAAAGAATAGAGGAAAAACAACATCTGGGTCCGTCCCACCATATATATCAAGATATAGAAGGTACCTTTTCAATTGACTGGATCTAAATGCAACTGAGCTAAGTTATGGAAAGAGGAAACAAGTCAAAGGTAGGGATAATTCATCATCACTGTGTCAATAAAAAAAATAGCAGAAAGTGAATTAGCCTTTCTTAATTAAAGGATCAAAGGACATTGAACCATCAGACTCGAGTATTGGAGGCATGCTAGAATCGACACCAAACAAGGAGGATTTAGAGATTTGTGTGGTTGAGTAGTTCCTGCAAGAACCTCCTGTATATGAGTTTTTAAGCAGCTTCAGCTGCATTATAGATTCTCTGAGCATCAGCTTTAAGAGCAACATAATTATCCCACAGCAACTAGCATCGATTCTGTCTCCATAGGTGATAAGCAGCCTGGTTATCATCATTGGCCCGCTTACAGTCATCATTAAACCAGGATTTATCTCACATACGAGATTTCATTATCAGATGGAACTCTTCTGCGTAAAATATCTAATAGAAAGTATTAAAAGCAGAGACTGGGTCATTGGATCGAAAAATAGTATGCCACTGAATATTCTCGATTTCAGAAGAAAGATTCTTCCAAATGACTCGAGGTTTAAGATAGACCTGACGGTGTTAACGCTTTTAAGCGCTATTTTTAACGTGGTTAATGTAAAGTGTTACGTTTAATGTTTAAGGCGCGAACTGCTATCTCCCGTCAGGTCCGGTGTACCGTTGCCTGCTTTCACAAGCTGATTGTAGTAGGTGAGATAACACAATAGCCTTTTAGTTAAGTGATGTGTGGCCGAGCGGTAGCCGTTTTACGTTCACTTTAGTTCACTTTAGTTCTCTCTCTCACAGGGTAAGTACAAATACAAAATGTATTTTAAATATATTAACAGTTGTACACAAAGTTTGCAGTTTGCGTAAGCGAGTCGCACGAAATCAGAGACAGCCACACCTCAGGGCGCGGGGCAGCGGAGCACTGCTCGCCTGCCCGTCACCCGTCTTCTCCCAGCTTCTCCGTGTTGTTCGCCCGTTTTATTTGCTTGTTGTTTGTTCGGAAGGGTGTGGGTTCCGGTTGATGACGGCTTATGAAAGTCATCATTTGCTGATCCTAGTGTCCCTTCATCACAGCTTCCCACGGCCAAAAGCACGACGTGTTGTTAACCCGGCAGCGTCGGTGGACCCATTTTGGGACTCCCGCGAGCCGGTCCGCTGAAACGCTGGACCCAGTTTTGGGCTCGGCTCTAAACGCCTAATTCGAGCTAATTGTAGGCGGTGGCGGCACAGAGCAACCCACCATGCATGAACTGGGTCATTGTGGTGGGTGATTGATCTTGAGGTGGGCTTATTTGTCATAGGTGGTGCTGTAAGGTCATAGCAGACTATCCGTACAGTAATCACTTGTCAAATTCTCTAAAGTAGACAACAAGTGACTCTCGGCTAGGTCCCACGTGTCACGAGACTGTTTATTTTGTAACAAACACCACCCCAAAAGAATAGAGTTTGAGTATAAGTAAATATTTTTAACGGGTTTATGGTTATGAGAGGAGTTCTCTGATATACGTTCCATGCTCTTTTCTTAGTCTCAAAATGCAGTGTAATGTTGCCGTTTCTCGGCCACTTCTCGGCTTTTCCATAGCCCAAGCCCACGGGTTAAACATCCTGTTGTGCGACACCGACCGGGTGTCGCCACACGTACAGTCATACATTTACATGTACATTATAATATATATACACATTACAGCGCTCGGTTCCCTAAGAGTCGCGACCTCGCGGCTCACCCCACCTTTACAAATTTCTGTACCTACCCATGTTACAGTCGCACAATGTGTACGAGTTAAACGAGGGCCTGTTATGGTTGCATTAAAAAATATATATACAAGTCTGAGCCCGCCTAACGATATAACATCGGGAAATGCCAATGATAATAAAAATAATCATGGAAGTAACAAGAAATGATCAAAGTACATACAAGGCGAGGTAAACAGGGCTAGAGTCGTGGAGATGGAAGCTCAGTACTATTCCGAGAAAACAAAATAATAGCTCGAATAGTTATTTACATGATACATCCTAGAAAAATAAATTGACTAAATTGTCATTAGGATACATGGCAATGAAGCTATTTGGAGTAGTAAAAATAAAAAGAAACAATCCTTGAAGAAGATCTGCTACACACTGAACCTTCGAGTCACACCTTGACACAAAACTGTCGCAGAGAAACACTCATCCGTTGCGTGACAATTAATTGCCAGTGTCGTTACCATGTGATGTAATGTGTATATTACGATGTACATGTGAATGTATGACTACGTGTGGCGACACCCGGTCGGTGTCGCACAACAGGATGTTTAACAACACGTCGTGCTTCTGGCCATGGGAAGCTGTGATAAACTGACACTAGGATCAGCAAATGATGACTTCATCAGCCGTCATCAACCGGAAAAAAAAATAAGCCCATACTTAGCGGTGAATGATTTTTACTTTAATTATTTTTGCAGCGATATTTTTTTTATTTTACCATTTTACTCCTCATTTTACTTGTAACTCTTTTTAATGGCAGAGAAACCTGACCCGAAGTTACAAGCTCTCACCGATGACTATAAGGGGTGGGTAGAGATAAATGACAGTGCCGTCACGGATAACGGTAACTGTCATGTAAGGAGTGTAGCAGTCTTCAAAGGGTGCTTGCTCCTCCTTCTACGCCGCATGAGCAACCAAGAGGTATTTACTTACCTTACTAATCCCACAATGGCTTCTGCCCCTAATCGCCCGCTAACAGCAACAGCAGTTAGGCCTTTCGCAGGGTAGCAAGGGAGGCAGATTATTCGGCCAGGGACTTCTTGTTTGAAAGTGAGATTGTCATGGACATTTCATTCGTGTCAAATCCGGGAGATGAAATATCTCTCAGCCGCTCGAAGGTCAATCCCGGGAACGGGAACGCCGGCCCTTATAAACAGTAGCGCGTTCACAGGACGGAAGGATTATGATGCGTTTCGGTCACTTTTTCTTGAAACATTTGGGGAAGATGGGCAGCACAGCCTCGTAAGGGGTATAAATTTTGCTGTGGACACTGTGCAAACGAGTGGTCTTTTTAACAGGCCAGTAGACGCCTATAGGCTATCCACTGATTTGATCTCGTGTTTTAAAACAAGGAAACTGGACAGATGGGGCACCGCTCGCCTGCCCGTCACCCGTCTTCTCCCAGCTTCTCCAAATGTTTCAAGAAAAAGTGACCGAAACGCATCATAATCCTTCCGTCCTGTGAACGCGCTAATGTTTATGAGGGCCGGCGTTCCCGTTCCCGGGATTGACCTTCGAGCGGCTGAGAGATATTTTATCTCCCGGATTTGACACGAATGAAATGTCCATGACAATCTCACTTTCAAACAAGAAGTCCATGGCCGAATAATCTACCTCCCTTGCTACCCTGCGAAAGGCCTAACTGTTTTTGCTGTTAGCGGGTGATTAGGGGCAGAAACCATTGTGGGATTAGTAAGGTAAGTAAATACCTCTTGGTTGCTCATGCAGCGTAGGAGGAGGAGCAAGCACCCTTTGAAGACTGCTACACTCCTTACATGACAGTTACCGTTATCCGTGACGGCACTGTCATTTATCTCTACCCACCCCTCATAGTCCTCGGTTAGAGCTTGTAACTTCGGGTCAGGTTTCTCTGCCATTAAAAAGAGTTACAAGTAAAATGAGGAGTAAAATGCTAAAAGAAGAAAAATATCGCTGCAAAAATATTTAAAGTAATAATCATTCACCGCTAAGTATGGGCTCTTTTTTTTATTTGCTGATCCTAGTGTCAGTTCATCACAGCTTCCCACGGCCAAAAGCACGACGTGTTGTTAAACATCCTGTTGTGCGACACCGACCGGGTGTCGCCACACGTACAGTCATACATTCACATGTACATCATAATATACACATTACAACGGGAAATGGTGATATCAGCCACACTGAAGTCTAAACAGATTTTACAGTGATTGGTAGTGAATGGGGCGTTCATTATCGTTTCAAAAGCTTTAGACAAAAATAAATATGACGGTACTTTGAAATTTCGTGGTGGTCACCTTTTTTAGGCAGGAGGAAAATATAGATGTTGAAAGAAAGAAATGAAATAGGTACAAGTGAAGGTGTCGGTACGGAAACACAGTTGGTGAAACTATATTAAATGTTTGCAGGTACTACTCAGGTGCCAGGAGGGAAGTTGCGTCGCGCGCTGGTGGGGCTGTGGCTTCTCAGTGCCTTCATCTTAGGCTCCGTGTACCGCTCCAACCTCAAGGCCATGCTCATCATCCCCAAAGTGAACCTGCCGTTCGACAGCCTTGAAGAGTTAACTGATTCTGCCATCAGCACATCCATTCTGAAGGGTTCATCGGTACACGCTGACATTATGGTAATGTCACTAAAGCGTGTTGAATCTACCGTAACAGTGCTGCAGGCGCCGAGTCAAAACACACACACACACACACACACATTATGTTAGTGACAAACAATTGACTATTTGTATCTACAGGTACCAGAGCCTTCGCCCTCCTACTAACCATGATCTTTACATTTCTGCCCGGAATCGTGCCAAATCTATTCTCCGACTTACCAAACACTCCTTCATCAATAGAACCAAAACATTGCTTTCTCTAATTCTTCCCGTGACTTCTGGCATCTAGCCAAAAATATAGCCTCCAATTTCACTTCTTTTTTCCCTCCTCTTCTTAACCCTGGCGGCAGCACCGCCGTCTCATCTGTCTCTAAGGCTGAACTCTTCGCTCAATCTTTATGTAAGAACTCCACCTTGGACGATTCTCGGCATATTCCTCCTACTCATCCCCCCTCTGACTTCTTTATGCCTATTATCAAAATTCTTCATAATGATGTTCTCTA
Organism: Eriocheir sinensis; assembly: GCF_024679095.1. NCBI lineage: Eukaryota > Metazoa > Arthropoda > Malacostraca > Decapoda > Varunidae > Eriocheir > Eriocheir sinensis. Next base: position 3,588,313 of record NC_066512.1, read on the forward strand.
TGGCCTCTCTGGCCTCAACTCTCCAAAGGCTTATGGACCTGATGGAGTGCCTCCTATTGTCCTTAAAAACTGTGCTTCCGTGGTGGGTGCTGGAATGGGTGACTGAATAAGAATATAAGGAGTCTGTAAGAGGCTGGTAGGCCTGTACAAGGCCTAACCCCACCTTATATCACTGTCCATGAATTTATATAATCTATTTTTGAATGTGACTATCGTATTGGCCCTCACAACATGACTACCCAGCCTGTTCCACTCATCGACCACTCTGTTAGTAAACCAATTTTTGCCTATGTCCTCATTGAATCTGAACTTATCCAGTTTAAACTCATTACTATGTGTCCTACCTGTATGAATATCTATATGGCATACAGTACTTCGACAGTTTTAGAGGGGGGGGGGGGGGCACCCTTGCCCCACTATTCTCAATCACCTTCTTTTTCCGGAGAATTGCCAGTGTGGTGCAGACGAGACACAAATTCATCGAGCCAGACCCGGGGTTATTTTCCGGCCAGCTCTTCGTGAGGGTGCCTGAAACATCCTGAGCCTCTCGGAGGATCAGCGACTACCCCATCTGTCAGTTGAATTTGGGAAGTTGAGAATGGACATGGCTCTTTGATACGAGTTGACCCGGCATTGGAAGGAACAGTAGTGGGATTATCCCACTACTGATCAGGTCTGAGCGATGGTGCCCATCTCAAAGAAGTAGCTATAGCTATTTCTAGCCGACTGGACTCCTTTGTTATTGGTGTTACTTCGATTGATGGGCGTATGATGCTGGTGAGGTTGCAGCGCACCGAGGGCTTCATATCACTATACGCCCCTACCGAGATGTATAAACTCGAAAAGTAAAAGATGCTTTAAGCCAAGCTCGTCCCCCGCCTCTGTGGCCTTGTAGTCAGTGTACTTGGCTACTACTCCGCGGGCCTGGGTTCGAATCCCGGCCCTGGCAGTCGGCGTGCAGCTCACCCAGCTGTTCATTCTCCCTTTCGGTTTGGTCGATAAATGGGTACATGAGGAAATCTGGGGAAGGTAAACTGTGGCAATCACGGATTTCACACTGAGCCGTGTCCCGGTGTAACTGGTTCTTACCTTCTGAGCTAACAGAAACAATATCTGAATAAAAATGGTTTCTAAATAGCTTTAAATCCACCTCAGAATTATCTGGAAAGTATCTCCTTAATTAGTTTGCAGTGAAGAAAGATATTCCACTATTAAATTTGCTAATTGATCGAAGGGCCAACGGATCGGAGATGAGCACCGCAACCACACACAACTATGGCGTATGCAGCCACCTTAGCTTCCCCCGCGCGACATACTCATTGTCTTGGGTGACTCCAGTGCATCTACTGACACATAGAGATCTGGATACGAGTTATGTTGATTCTATGGCTCTGGAAACAGAAACGTAAACAGTTCTTTCCTTCTGATATTTGCAAAGTCCAGAAGGTTTAAGGTCGCTGGATCATGCTTCTAGAGACGAGATCCTCGCCACTGGAATTGTTACAGCAATGCTAGCAGTGTGGCAAAAGAGACTGATCACATCCTTGTTAGCAGTCGTTGGAGGATTCTCTAGCACAGTAGGATTTTTTGTAGTGCTGAGTTCTTTGCGAGCGACCAAAGACTTAATTGTGCAAAACTGGATACGCATCTGGGACAAAAATTCTAAAGATGTATGATGCACGAAGCAGATTCCGCCTCCCATCCGCCAGGGAGGCGGATTGAACATTGGTGCAGAACCGCACCCAATTACAAGGGTAGTGAAGAAGTATACTCGGCAACTGCCCGGTGATTAGTGGCAGCCTGCTTGACCCGAGACAACACATGATCAGCCGATTAATCAAGCAGGGTGACTCTGAATCACACGTCTTACTCTAGCCATTCCACCAACGGATCAGGTTGCCTCCCGATGAGAATTACATCTGCTCCGCTGAGAACTCAACTCCCATTTCACCGGCATCCCTCCTGTATTGGTCAACAAGGTCGACGGACATCGAGCCCTCTCGAGACTAACAGGCTTCAAGCCGTCACCACAACAAAGTGATTCCCTTCGATTGGGTCCTTTGGAAAAGTGAAGACAGTTGAAAACTCAATTTCGTTTTTTCAATGGACTAATAGGATTAACAAGTTCTTGTGAATGATTAACAGAAGCAGTATCTGTATGAAAAGGGTTATAATTAGCCTTAAATCCACTTCATAAATATCTGGAAAGTATATCTTTAAATAATTTTGCAGTGCATGAAAAAAGGTGTTCCTCTATTAAAGTTGCCAATTGATCTACATTATAGGTGCTCTGCCTGAAAGTGAAGCATCGTCATCAGAAGCCTTTGATTAACTTGTCTATTGGGCAATGTTTCACCCTCACGCCATAGTGGTTTCAGTTTGCCATCAACCTAAGACCAACCATTACCATCAGTGGCTGCTGGAATCACAGGGTTACGTACATGATAATTCCATACTCCGACTCGGAAGTTCACCCGTCTAACGGCAAGGATGTACCGTAATCATGCCGAAATTTCTCAGTGGATTGAGCTGCTGGTCGTTTGAGACGACTTAATTCAGTTTGAGGTAACGGAGCATGTCTCCTATCTCCTTGTCTAATACCAGGACGGCCATACACAGCCCATGTGAACTCATCCAAGTCGTCTATCAGATTTGTTATCACATGCCGAGGCTCCCACACCCATAACACGTACTACGACGAGCTTCGTTACCTCAAACTGAACGAAGTTTAGCAGCTCAACCCACTGAAAAGTGTCGTCATGAGTACGCTATGACCACACACACACACACACACACACACACACAGAGCGCGCGTGCACACACTAAACAAATGCAGTTATGACCATTTATTTTTTTAAAGTCTACCGTATAAACCGTCCGTTTTCTAGCCGACGTCCGCTGACGACACTAATCTGCGCGCTTCTCAGAGAGTTCAGAGACACGCCAGTCCTCGTCGACAGACCGACTTGGTCGGCTCGGCTGACGTCAGCCGATAGAGTCGGTCTGTCGGCACCCAACTGCGGGTCTCCATTGGCAAAGGCCCTTGCTCCTCTCTATAGGGAGGGAACAATCTTTGAACAACAAAAAGTAATACTTCTATTGTCCTACTTGTGTAACTCACCACGGCCGGATCACGAGTTGGACTCGCTTTCGCCAGCAGGTACCCTCCCGACACGAGCAAGTGCATGCTCATTAACGCGTCGATCTCTGGGTACTGCCAGGACCTCACACACCACACACCCCATCCCCCTTGCTCAAGGGGGGACAGTAACCACTCCTAGTCAACGGAAAGAATCCGGCCTGAGCGGGGCTCGAACCGCCGCCTGTTTGGCCGTGAAGCCTTGCAGCGCGGCGCTCTAACCAGTTGCACCACGGAGTGTGTGTGTGTGTGTGTGTGTGTGTGTGTGTGTGTGTGTTCTGTATCATATTACAATATTTTTTTTCTGTCCTAAACAGGGAGCTGATGAAAACACAACGCTGTGGAAAATGAGGCGTCAAATGAAACTTTTTTCCGGGAATGAAGTCGGTCTTGCAGTAGCCAGAGTACTCCAAGGGCATGGTGCAGGGTTTGCTATGAGAGCGGCCTTGTCTGCAATTATAAACGTCGACTATTCCAGAGTAAGTGATTTTAAGCTCGTCTTGGTCACAACACACACACACACACACACACACACACACACACACACACACACTTGTGGCCCAGACCTGACCGAGGTCAGACATGGGTCACGGCGCTCCGTAAGGAGCAGCCTGGGGCCAGCCTGTTGGCCTCTCCCCTTCCCCTCCATCCCCCTCTCCCTTTTCATCAATAACCCAACACTGTAAGAAACTTTTGTGACAAGCTTAATCATGGCGAGAGAAAGTGAGTGCAGTGCGTTTGTGGTGCCGTGAAGACAATGAAGAGTAGTAATGGCCAGTGTGACGTCGACGCCGCCTAACCATCCAGCCGACGCCGGCCCCCAGGTGCCCCCAGGTACACCAGCCCGACCATCATGCTGCTGGGAGAATTCGGTTCAGGTGCAGTGCAGTGTTGAGGCCCGTCACTCAGGTGGAGTCATGGTTGGGGCAAGTGGCAAGGGCAAGTGGCATGGGGCAGTGCAGACGTTTTGATGTTCCCACGCCTACCGCTTCTCGGTCCACCTCTTCCTATCTTGTCTCACCGGCTGGAGAGATTAGCAGGTCATCGCTAAACTGAGTGACGGCCGAAACCGCTTCTACCTGCACCCCTGCCATCAACTGCGACCTGACCCTTTTTTGACCTGGGGTTGACCATGGGGCTTAAACACCTGACCCGTCACCCGGAATACCACACCGCCTCCTTCAACACTAACGCACTGCATTCCACCACCTCACCTCCCCCCACCACCCCAGACCCCCTATACCCCTTTCACATTGTACTTTTTTTTCTATTTTATTTCAATATTGCACTTTTAACATGTATATTTTCAGCTTTACAGCTGCAATCACTTAATAAACCGTTTATTATTATTATTATTATTATTATTATTATTATTATTATTATTATTACACACACACGTTGATGACTCAACCATCGCCACGGCCATCAACTGTAGTTCCCCGGGATCTTACGGGGTTATCTTTCTTCTTTTGACTGATACTAAATGGATAATATAATTTAAATGTTGACTGGGGTAAAGAGGGGGTTGGGGAGTGTGTGTGTGTGTGTGTTGGGGACGAAAGGTGCGTCGCCGATGAGTCACAAGACGAGCCTATAGGGCGGATGAACGGAGACTGAATTAGCAACTTAACACACTGGATATGTAGGTATATATTAATATATTAACACAAAGGAAAGAATGAAAATTCACTGATATTTGGGGGGGGGGGGGGGCACGAGCAACGTGAAGGAAGGTCTTACCTATAGGGCGGATGAACGGAGACTTAGCCCTGCCGTCCGCGAGAAGGGGAAGCGTGTGTCTTTTGAAAATTGGTGCGTCTCAAGGCCTGATTCATGGGGAGGGAGGGAAGTGTTAAATTAGCTCTCTCTGGGGAGCAAAGCTGGGAGGTAGGGAGGGTTTACAAATTACTTGAACTGATTTATTTTGCTGAGGAAAATTTGGTAACAAGGAAAAATAAGATTGCTAAAGACGCAGCCAACCATAGACGAAACGGACATGTGTCTAGACGGTGTCAGGAAAACAGGGAGGAGGGAGGGACTGTAAGGCGACAGGGGGGCTACAATTTCATGGCATTACACAAAAACAACAATCCAAACTACACCCACATCCAGCAAACTTTTGACAACCTCTTCACATGGACTACCACCAACAACGTCACCATCAACCACCAGAAATCAGTAACGCTGTTGTTCGATTTTTCCACCACCCCCACCCCAGCGCCCACCCTCACAATAGGCAACTCCACCCTCAACCTGGTCCGCTCCATCAAACTCCTTGGCGTTACACTGACGACAAGCTGACCTGGGACCCGCATGTCAACAGCGTGGTGAGCTCTGCCTCATACAGGCTCCACATGCTACGGCGGCTGAAATCACTAAGGGCCGTATTACTAAACATTTCGTCTCCCAAGTTCACATATTTGACAAGGCTTTCGTAGGAGTTTTGCGCATTTACAGGGGTAGTTTTATGACCCCAGTGTTAGTTTGACCCTTCTTCTGTACCATGAACCTAAAGAGAAACTCATTAGAACCCGATTGATCCCCTCTTTGGCCTTTATAAATAGTTGATATGAGAAGCGAAAGTGTCTAAGAATACCAACCTAGGTGTTCTCGCCCCTGAACTGGCAACCACTTTCAAGATGTTTATCCAGCCCAAATTAACGTATGCTTCCCCTGCCTGGTCTCCCTGCCTTACCGCCACCCAGCTCGGCCGCCTAGAGAGGGTTCAGAAAAGGGCCGTCAAGATCATCCTTGACACCTCCTACACCACCTATGACGCCGTCCTCGCTACCCAGTACACCACCAGCCTTGAGAAATTTGACCTTAAATTGCTCAACAACCCCCGCCACCGCGACTTGCTGCCCCCCGACGCACCATCACGTCGACGAGCCCTACGCAACTCCAGCAAGCTAGTTCCCATTAGAGCCCGTAACGACCGTTATAAGCACAGCACCGTCCCCTCTCAAGTCAAGCTTTTTAACCACCATTGATGTTTTACTAGTCATTTTGTTTTACTAGTCACTTTTATCATTTTTTTTTTACCATGATCGCTCCCAATTTTATCATTAGGTGTGTTTTATATTGTATATATTTGATATTTTCTCTTTTATCATATTACACAAAGCCTTTTACATTGGTGCTCTTTTACAGTTCTGTTACTATTTTTACTTTTTTATCTTTGATTCTGATATGTATTTTCAGCCGTTGGCTGCATGTGACACTGAATAAACCGTTAATTATTATTATTATTACACACACACACACACACACACACACACACACACACACACATACACATACACAGAAGAGGTAGGAGGCGGGGAGGAATAGAGGCAGTGGTCTTGTGGTCACCATGCGGGCATTGTGAGCCCGATAACCTAGGTTGAGTCCCACAGAAGGACGCTGACAATTTTCAACGATCGCCGAGTGACGGAAGAAATCCACATGCTGTCCAGATCTTCAGTCAAGCCAGACTTCAGCGACATCATTCAATTGGAGCAACGGAGAGAAGGAAGGGCTATGGAAGAGTCATACATCACGGCAGTCACTATAAATAAAATTCGTCTGCTCCACTAACGGCTGAGGTTGTCCAAGAGGCCGCTCAAGAGAGTCTACCGTCGCTATTGGAAGAACTTAAAAACATATATATCTTGTAGACAGTGATTGAGATAGAGACAGATATATGAGATAGAGACATATATAAAGATATAGATGGAGACGTATTTAATGATCACTAAATCAAGTAAATGGAAAACACAATTGATACATTTACCACACAATCATTAATACATGCAAAATTATCGAAAAATGAAAACCATAGCAAGGTATATATGTACCAACGAAAAAAACAACCATTTTTTTTTTCATATTATATGTAAAAACATTATAAGGTCGTCTTAAAAACATACATGGCTCAAACATTTTATATAAAATATTAAATGAAACAATTAGGCAGGAGAGCAAGGCATCATTAAAATATACAATTTTATGTCGCCTCCGAGCTAGTGCACTAGCAAGCGATAGAGGACTCGATCGCGTTCCATGGACAACCCTGGATAAAACCGGCAACCTTACCTTATCCCACATCTGGATATAATGAATCCAGTAGAAGTGGGCAGATACCGGTACCAGTACCGGTACTGACGGTACCAGCTAAACGGTACGGTGCCGGTAACAGATTGCTCGGTACCGGTACCAGATTGCTCGGATTTATTTATTGGATTTATTGATAATTCTTCATGTCCGATTTTTTTTTTTAGGTTGCTAATAAATATTGTTATTTTTATTAGACTATGATCGAGTACATCCATAATAACTATACATGCTATTTTTTTATCGAAAAAATAAATATTCACTTCATTCAGAGAGAGAGAGAGAGAGAGAGAGAGAGAGAGAGAGAGAGAGAGAGAGAGAGAGAGAGAGAGCACCACTCAGTGAATGGATATCTCGGTGATATGGGTACTCGATCATTGTTGTAATAACAATAACAATATTTATTAGCAGCTTAAAAAATAAAAAGAATCGGACATCAAGAATTATCCAGTAACTCCAATAAATAAATAAAATAATAAAATAATGGAAACGGGAGCTGTGATGGAAACGAAGAGCAGGACAAAATGGTGGGAACTTGGGGAGACGGTCAGCGAGGCAGTGACTCAGCGTCTCCACACAGGGCCCATACCGCGCGTGATACCACATGGAGGCGGGCGAGCGCCGAGCGTCACTAAGATCCAAACGGTACCGGTACTAGCGGCAATGCTCAGTGCCGAGTGATCATGAGGCTTCGCGGCACCAGGTACCGGTACCGGGTGCCGCGAAGAATCGATTCTTCGCGGCACCAGGTACCGGAACCGGGTGCCGCGAAGAATCGATTCTTCGCGGCACCCGGTACCGGTACCTGGTGCCGTGAAGCCTCATGATCACTCGGGTGCCGGGAAGCGTCATGATCACTCGGCACTGAGATCTTAGTGACGCTCGGCGCTCGCCCGCCTCCATGTGGTATCACGCGGTATGGGCCCTGTGTGACTGCCTCGCTGACCGTCTCCCCAAGTTCCCACCATTTTGTCCTGCTCTTCGTTTCCATCACAGCTCCCGTTTCCATTATTTTATTATTTTATTTATTTATTGGAGTTACTGGATAATTCTTGATGTCCGATTCTTTTTCTTTTTTAGGTTGCTAATAAATATTGTTTTTGTTATTAGACTATGATCGAGTACATCCATAATAACTACACATGCTATTTTTTTTATCGAAAAAATAAATATTCACTTCATTCAGAGAGAGAGAGAGAGAGAGAGAGAGAGAGAGAGAGAGAGAGAGAGAGAGAGTTTTCTTTACAGGAAATTTATTTGGGAATTTCATCAGAAGTCATTAAGATATAAAAACACTCCTTCGGGTACCGGTACCGGTACCGGTACTAACGGTACCTGAGTTTTCGGTACCGGTACTACCGGTACTCAAATTAACGGTACTTGCCCATCCCTAGAATCCAGGCTGCACTAGAAATTTCGAACCCAGCGAAGCAGGAAGGAACACGTTTGGCAGCCCCGCGACATCCCACGGACCGCCCTCACACAACCCGCCTGCTCATTCTCTCGCTGCCCATAGTGGAATCGACTTCATCTCCCCTGCCCCACGCTAGTCATCGACGGGTGATTGAGTGGGTGGGTGTGGTCTCTTGCGCCGAGGGTGACTTCTCATAACACTTACTTCTTATCCCCTCCGTCCCCACTCCACTCGTTTCTGTCTACGATAGGCAGAGTAAATGGATGTGGTTTATGGCGTCGGGGGCTTCCCAGCCTCACTCTCACTCCTAAATTTCAATCCAAAGCTGGATGTTGCGCCTACGTGCGCAACGACATCACTTGCTCTACCGCCCACGACCTTGAGTCTTCAGAATTTTCCACCATCTGGCTAAGACTTCATTGTCATTCTACTACTAAATACATCTGTACTGTTTATCTCTCACCTAACTCTACTGACTATGTAAAATTCTTTGACTACTTGAACTCTAAAGTGGAGTACATCTTGACCCACTCTCCCTTCGCTGAAATCTCCATCTTGGGAGATTTTAATGTTCACCACCAGCTTTGGCTTTCATCCTGGTGTCCTGGTGAACAAGCCGACAACTTTGCTTTCCTCAATGACCTAGAGCAGTTGGTTCAACACCCTACACGTATTCCCGAGCGTTTTGGAGACCGGCCCAACATACTAGATCTCTTTCTTACCTCTAACCCTTCTGCTTACTCTGTCAAACTGTTCTCTCCGTTGGGCTCCTCCGATCACAACCTTATTTCTGTATCCTGTCCTATCGCTCCTGTACACCCTCTGGACCCACCGAAGAGGCGATGCTTCTGGCATTTTGCTTCAGCTCGGTGGGACGACCTGAGGATGTACTTTTCCGATTTCCCGTGGAATGATTACTGCTTCCAGGAGAGAGACCCCTCTGTGTGTGCCCAGCGCATCACAGAGGTGATTGTCTCTGGAATGGAGGCATACATTCCACGTACTTTCTCTACTCCTCATGTTAAAAAGCCTTGGTTTAATCACGCTTGTTCTCGTGCTATCAAAGATAGAGAGGCAGCTCACAAAAGGTACCAGAGCCTTCGAACTCCCGCTAACCATGACCTTTACATTTCTGCCCGGAATCGTGCCAAATCTATTCTCCGACTTACCAAAAACTCCTTCATTGATAGAAAATGCCAAAACCTTGCTTTTTCTAATTCTTCCCGTGACTTCTGGCATCTAGCCAAAAACATCTCCTCCAACTTCACTTCTTCATCTTTCCCTCCTCTCCTTAGTCCTGACGGCAACACCGCCGTCTCATCTATCTCTAAGGCTGAACTCTTCTCTCAAACTTTCTCTAAAAACTCCACTCTGGACGATTCTGGGCATATTCCTCCTACTCATCCCCCCTCTGACTCCCTTATGCCTGTTATTAAGATTCTTAAGTGTGATGTTTTATATGCCCTCTATGGCCTCAATCCTCAGAAGGCTTATGGAGGCTGATGGAGTGCCTCCTATTGTTCTTAAAAACTGTGCTTCCGTGTTGTCACCCTGCCTGGTCAAACTCTTTCGCCTTTGCCTGTCAACATCTACCTTTCCTTCCTGCTGGAAGTATGCCTTCATACAGCTTGTGCCTAAGAAGGGTGACCGTTCCAATCCCTCAAACTACCATTCTATAGCTTTGCTTTCTTGTCTATCTAAAGCTTTTGAATCTATCCTTAACCTTTCTACTTCTGACCTTCTATCTGATCGCCAGTATGGGTTCCGCAAGGGGTGATCTCCTTGCCTTCCTAACTGATTCTTGGTCATCCTCTCTTAGCCGTTTCGGTGAAGCCTTTGCTATTGCGCTGGACATATCAAAAGCCTTTGATAGGGTCTGGCACAAATCTTTGCTTTCCAAACTACCCTCCTACGTTTTCTATCCTTGTCTCTGTACCTTTATCTCCAGTTTCCTCTCTGACCGTTCTATTTCTGCTGTGGTAGACGGTCACTGTTCTTCCCCCAAACCTATTAATAGTGGTGTTCCGCAGGGTTCTGTGTCCTATCTCTCAATATCTTTCTGTTGTTCACTGATGATTTTATTTCCAAAACAAACTGTCCTATCCATTCTTACGCCGATGACTCTACTCTGCATTATTCAACTTCTTTTAATAGAAGACCCACCCAACAGGAACTAAATGACTCCAGGCTGGAGGCGACATAACGCTTAGCCTCAGACCTTACTATTATTTCCGATTCGGGCAAGAAGAACTTGGTGTCTTTCAGTGCCTCAGAAACACAGTTTCTCCACCTATCCACTCGACAAAATCTTCCAAACAATTATCCCCTATTCTTTGACAACACTCAGCTATCACCTTCTTCAACACTAAACATCCTCGGTCTATCCTTAACTCAAAATCTCAACTGGAAACTTTATATCTCTTCTCTTACTAATTCAGCTTCCTCGAGGCTGGGCGTTCTGTACCGTCTCCGCCAGTTCTTCTCCCCCGCATAGTTGCTATCCATTTACAGGGGCCTTGTCCGCCCTCGTATGGAGTATGTATCTCACGTGTGGGGGGGCTCCACTCACACAGCTCTCTTGGATAGAGTGGAGTCTAAGGCTCTTCGTCTCATCAGCTCTCCTCCTCTTGCTAATAGTCTTCTACCTCTTAAATGTCGCTTCTCTCTCTATCTTCTATCGATATTTTAATGCTGACTGCTCTTCCGAACTTGCTAACTGCATGCCTCCCCCCCTCCCGCGGCCTCGACACACACGACTTTCTACTCAAGCGCATCCCTTTACTGTCCAAACCCCTTACGCAAGAGTCAACCAGCATCTTCACTCTTTCATCCCTCACGCTGGTAAACTCTGGAACAATCTTCCTTCTTCTGTATTTCCTCCTGCTTACGACTTGAACTCTTTCAAGAGGAGGGTATCAGGACACCTCTCCTCCCGAAATTGACCTATCTTTCGGCCACTCCTCTAACTCTTTTTAGGAGCAGTGTGTATCGGGCTTTTTTTTAACATTTGTTACCTTTTTTATGCCCTTGAACTGACTCCTCTGCTGTAGAAAAAAAAATCACGATAGATGGAGTGTGTGTATGTAGTTTATGGCGCTAAGGGTGCTGCATCTTCATCGGCCGCCGCTCCTCAGCCCCTCTTCCTGCCCCCTTCTCCCTTTCTTCCCAGGAATGGGAGAAATGGGTGACGTATGGCGCCCAGGCCCCGGCCCCTCCCCCCCACTCTGCACCGTCTACGATAGGTGGAGTGGGTGGGTGTGGCTTATGGCGTCAAGGGGGCTGCTTCTTTTTCGCGGTCGTCAATACTCTGCCCCTCACCCCGGCCCGTCTGTCCCTCCCATCCCAGGAAACGGAGACGGAGCTTGGTGACTTATGACGCCCATGTTCCAGCCCCTTTGCGTCGTTCCACACTGATAATCTATACACTATATCTGTGACTATATGATAAGCCTAATGCCTTGCCCTTCCCCGCACACTCTGCACTGTCATCTATAGGCTGAGTGAGAGGTTGTGGCTTATGGCGCCGAGGGTGCTTCGTCTTCCCAGCCGTCGCTACTCCTTCTCTCCTTCCGGCCCCCCTTTGCTCTCCTTCCCAGGAAAGGGAGACGGAGCATGGTGACTGTTGGCGTCCAGCCCGCCACCCCCCACCCTCCCCTTCTCCGCTCTCTGAGAGCGAGGGGCTGAGGTCGGCGTTTTCGTGCCTTTTGGAACTTCGCTAAGCCCTCCCTGCTCTCTACTGGTGTGAGGGATGAAGCGCAACGCTTTGTGGCCCCTTCGTCGTTCCACGCGGGTCATCAACGTGCTACGTAAGGTGAGCCTATCTCTCTTAGTGCGACATGGAGGGGGGCTTTTAGCTCCTAGCCGGCTTACCGCTGCTGTTCATCCTGCCCTGGCCCTTCCCCAGCCCACTCTGCCTTTTCAGCGATAGGTGGAGTGGGTGCTTGTGTTTATGGCGCCGAGGAGACGTGTCACAGTCGTCGCTATTCGGCACTTTCTCCCAGCCCGTCTTTTTCTTCCTTCCCAGGATTGGAGCGGTGCACGGTGATAAATGGCGCACGGGCCTCTCCCCCCCCTTCACCTTTTTCTTTCGCCGGTTGAATGCAGGGGGCTGGGGGTTGCGCTTCGTGCCGTATGGACTCGTCGCTTTGCAGCCACCTTCCTATTCTCTTTTGGTCGGGGTAAAGGATTGAGTGACGATTTGTGGCCCTTTCGTCACTCCATGTGGGTCATCTACGTGTTCTCCTGGTAAGTCTACAGCTCATCCTGTATGGCATGGCGAAGGGGGAGGGCCTTTGGGCTTTTCCCTACTCCTCTCCAGTTGGCCCTCCGCTCCTGCTCGCCTGTCCTGGCCCTTCACCCCCCTCCCACTCTGCTTTATCGCCGATAGGCGGAGTGTGTATGTGTATGTGGTTCCTAGCGTCGAGGGCACAGGAGTTCGTGGCCATTTCTACTGCCCTCTCCTCCCGGCCCTTCTCTACCTTCCCTCCCAGGATGAAGAGTTGGTGCACTTTGACTTTTGACGCCCTGGCCTGTTCTCCCCTACCCACTTCCCCACGAGCTGGCTGAAGGTAGGGGATTGATATTCGCTGTTCCTGCCTCTCGGAGCTTCACTGGGTCGCCGTTACATCTCATATCTGCATGATGGTCAGAGTATGTGGCGGTCTGCGGTGCTTCGCGGTTTCTTCGACGCTCCTCCTCACTCGCTCTCCCCTCCCCTTCTTTCGCTGATTGAAGGTTGGGTTGGGTTTCGGCGCCTCTTGCCTCCCGGCAGTGGCGTTCCTGAGGGGGGGGGCGAGGGGGGGCTGTTTGAAATCGCCCCCCGGGCCCCAAAGTGAGGGGGGCCCCAAAATGCGAAATTTAACCATTGCTGCTATGGCAGGAGGACAAGCTAAATTCAGTGGCCCCAAAATGGTCAAGGGCCCCATTTATATTTGGACCCGAAAGACAAATTTGGGTCTCACTAAAGGGCCCCAATTTTCAATTTTGTAAACAAAAATGTAACAAAAATGTTATGTCAAAGAAATAGGGCTCTTCAGGGGCCCCCTTCCAATCATGGAGACCATTATAGACTCTGTTCTACCTTCCTTCAATATGTTCTACTTCCTCCCATCACTGTCCTACCTCCCTTTCACTCTGTTCTACCTTACCTTCATTCTCTTCTACCTTCCCCTCACTCTGTTCTACCTTCCCTTCACTGTTTAACTTATTTCCACTCTGTTCTACCGCCCCAAACTTTGTTCTCCCTCCAGTCATGATTCACTCTGTTCTAACTCCCTTCACCCTGATCTATCTCCCTTTACATAATGGAGTCCCTTCCAGCAATATTGATTCATTTAACTCCCTCCACATCATATCGCCATCAGAGTACATTACTGTTATCCTCATTTTTACCATTTATCATTATGCTTAACTGGATTAAGTGGATCTTCAATTATTCAGTGTGCACCTAGTTTTAAGAAATAAAATGTCTGAAATTTGCATTTACAAGTGCCTTTAAAATGATTCTACAATTGCTCATATTCTAAAAATTTTCCCGGGGTGGGGGGGTGGGGGCTAACAGCACCCCACTAAACCCCGCAGCTGCTTTGGCTCATTGTGCTCGCCTCTCACCCCATAAGAGGGGCCCCAAATGGGAATGAGCCCCCCGGGCCCCAAAATGTCTAGGAACGCCCCTGCCTCCCGGAGCTTCGACGTTTCGCCACTTTCTTCCATCTCGGCCTGTTGGTTAGAGTGCGGGGCGGTGTGCGGCGCTTCGCTACTCTTTCGATGCTTCTTTTCGACTGTTACCCCCTCCCCCTTCTTTCGCTCGTGGGAGAGGTCGAGTTGAGTTTTCGGCGTTTCGTGCCTTCCAGAGCTTCGCCGCTATCTCCCATCTCCGCCTGCTGATCAGAGAGCGGGACGGAATGCTTTGCTTCGCAGCTCCTTTGACACTTCTCTTCGCCCTCCCTGCCCTCTCCCCTCTTCCCCGTTCGCGGGTTGAGGGCAGGGTGACGGTATCCGGAGTTAAGTGTTTGTCGGGGAGTCGCCGCCACTTCCCCTTCTCTGTCCGATGACCGGCTTGAGGGAGTGTGACATCTGCCCCTTCCCCCTTCTCCTCTCCTTTCGTTGGGTGAGGGAAAGGGGGAGAGTTTCGGGGACTCGTAGCTTTGGAGCTTCGACACCCTACACCTCGCCAACTGTTCTGAACGAGGGTTAGAGTCAACCTCTCGGGGCTTGATTACCGCGTCTCTTCACCCTCTCCGGCCACGAGTCCCAGCACAAGCCCTTCTCTTTTTTTTTTTTTTTACAACAAAGGAGTCGGCTCAAGAGAAAAACAAAGTCCGCTACTTGTCGCTCCCACAACAGAAGATAGTACAGAGTAGCCAAAGGAGAGGTCAATTTCGGGTGGAGAGGTGTCTTGATACACTCTTCTTGAAAGAGGTCAAGCTAAAGGCAGGAGGAAATACAGACGAAGGAAGGCTGTTCCAGAGTTTACCAGTGTAAGGGATGAAATAGTGAAGATGCTGGTTAACTCTTGCATAAGGGGTTTGGACAGTCGAGTGCAGCGGGGCCGCGGGAGGGGGGGAGGCATGCAGTTAGCAAGTTCAGAAGAGCAGTCAGCGTGCAAATATCGATAGAAGATATAAAGAGAGGCAACATGGCGGCGGAATTTAAGAGGTAGAAGACTATTAGTAAGAGGAGGAGAGCTGATGAGGCGAAGAGCCTTAGGTTCCACTCTGTCCAGAAGAGCTGTGTGAGTGGAGCCCCCCCACACGTGAGATGCATACTCCATACGAGGGCGGAGTAGCAACTGTGCGGTAGAGAAGAACTGGCGGAGACGATACAGAACGCATTTTCCAGTTAAGATTTTGGGTTAAGGATAGAGCGAGGATGTTCAGTGTAGAAGGAGACAGCTGAGTGTTGTTGAAGAATAGGGGATAGGTGTTTGGAAGATTGTGCCGAGATGATAGGTGGAGAAATTGGGTTTTTGAGGCATTGACTGTGGGGGCTGAACACACACACACACACACACACACACACACACACACACACACACACACCGGTATCTTCACTCGGGGATATATGGTTCGAGCTTTTATAGATTATTCTCTGCTCAGCCGGCAGTATGGCGTTGATGCTTCGTTTAACGCTTCCTTGCTTCGCCCGCCGGCACGAGGCTTCCTCTGGTGGCGATACCGTCTCGTTCGGGCTTCACTGCCTGGCGTCACTGATTCCACGTGGCGTCGAGGCGAGTCTATGGCTCGTATTATAAGACATTTCGCCGTCCAAGAACACATATTTGACAAGGCTTTCCTAGGAATTGTGGGCATTTCCAGTTGTAGTTTTATGACCCTGGTGGTAGTTTGACCCTTCTTCTGTACCCTGCGCCTAAAAAACACTCATTAGAACCTGATTGATATCCCCCTTTGACCTTTAGAAATAGCTGATGTGAGAAGAGAAAGTGTCTTGTAATACCAGCCTATGTCGGCTGGTTATCAGGAAGGAGCAGCAGAGCAGAGCTGACCTCCGAGCTGTCCAGGACCACTGAGCGTCCATCGTCTTCCTCTCAACCTTTGGAGCCTTGCAGTCCTGTGGGCACGGTCTGCCTGAGCCTCCGTCCAACCTACCCTGTCCAGAGTCTCCACGCCGGGCCGACACATCCCGTCCGTCTTGCTGGCTCACCCGTCTACCCTTGCGTCACCATCTTCGGGTCTTCATGCAGGTGTCATTCTGCTGAGCCCGTCCCCCTCCATCGAGTGACGTCTACAAGGTAGCAGTCCATCTCTGCTGGCACAACCGTCTACACTAACGACGTATGTCTGGGGGACTGCAACCCGCTGCCAAACCACGGAATAGGCCACCGTCTTCTCTTCACCCGAGGAACAACTCACGACCGCCGGGTCGGGCTGCCGCGTCACCTGTGTCCTGTCCCAGTCTAGTGGATGTTACGGGAGGGGTATTGGACTTCAGTCAACATGTTTACACTTACGCTTTTTGCTTGTTTTGTTCATATTTCCTTAGAAAACTGGTGAAGGTATATTCATCCTTGGACTCGATTGAAGTAGTTGCCGACGTTCTCCTTCCTTTAATCAGTATTACACACATCTGATCCTTCTGGCCTTGACAAGGACACAAAGTTCCTCTTACCCCAATGGGAAATGAAAGCAAGGTCTGAGGTTAAGCGTTCTGCAGCCTCCAGTTTGGCGTCTTGTAATTCATGTTGAGAGGGTCTTCTGTTGAAAGAAGTTGAATAATGCAGAGTGGAGTCATCAGCGTATGAGTGGATAGGACAGTTTGTTATGGAAAGAAGATCATTAATGAATAACAGGAAGAGAGTGAGTGATAGGATAAAGCCCTGTGGAACACCACTGTTGATAGATTTAGGGGAAGAACAGTGACCGTTTACCACAGCGGAGATAGAACGGCCGGAAAGGAAACTGGAGATAAAGGAACAGAGAGAAGGATAGAAACCGTAAGAGGGCAGTTTAGAAAGCAAAGATTTGTGCCGGACTCTATCGAAAGCTTTCGATATGTCTAGCGCAACTGAGAAAGTTTCACCGAAACGGCTAAGAGAGGATGACCAAGAGTCAGTTAAGAGAGCAAGAAGATCGCCAGGAGAAAGCCCCTTTCGGATCCCATACTGGCGATCACATAGAAGGTCAGAAGTGGAAAGATGCTTTTGAATCTTCCGGTTAAGGACTGATTCAAAAGCTTTAGATGGACAGGGATGTCAAGCTATAGGGCGGTAGTTTGAAGGATTGGAGCGGTCACCCTTCTTAGGCACAGGGTCCATGTCCTCCCCTCCCTTGACTCAGGGATGGGGGGAGTGGATGGAGTCAGTGATACCTTCGTGGCTAATACAGAGAGCCTTTGACCGATAAATAAGTTCCACATTACATCGAAGGTCCAGGTCACCCTGGCACTGGGTGGAATTTTGACAGAGGCCTCTGCCCCTCCCTCCCTCTGCCCGTGAGGCCGAAGGCAAAACCTCGCTTTGTCTGATAGTCGCTACCCCGGGTGAACAAATTTTCAAAGGACCTTCCGTTTCCTCTCCTTCCGTCCTCAGGGATGGTCTTAGTGGTGGTTTTCTGTGTTTTCTCCTGGAAGAATGATGGGTCCGTTTGACAGTCTGGAAGTGCTCCCCGTCCGCTTACAGGATTAGTCACCTTCTCCTACCTAGTTCATCTCGTCGTGACCGGCCCTCGTGGTCACGGACTCGGAAGACGACTTCCATGAAGTTTTGGGAGGGGCGGGAGTTGTGGTCCTTCTCCCGACTGCTACCCTCTCTCCGGCTTCGTTCTCTGATACCTGTAAGGCGTCAGCTCTGCCTGTGTTGTCTCCAGGATTCCCCTCCTTCCGAAGGGGCCATCGACAAGTCCGCCGCAGCATTTCTGGCTCTGCGGCGGGAGACCTTTTGCGTTATGCCGGTGACGACTCTATTGTCCGCTCTCCTCAGCCATTCGCTGCTTCTGGAGCCTCGTTCCCTTCTCCTCTATCTGTGGACTGGTCGGGGGAACTGAGGGAGTGCGGTAATTCATAGCTCTTGCTGCACCTCCCAGGCCATTCGTGGATTCTGGTACCTCGCATCCACCTTCTGGGTTTGTCGATTGGTCCGAATACGGGATGGAGTGCGGCAATTTGGATATCCGCTGCTCCTATTCGGGCATCCGTGGCTTCAGGAGCTTCATCGCCACCTCCTCTCTCTGCCGGCAGGTGGGGGACACAGAGGAGAGACAGCGATTCGTGAGTCTTTTGCCGTGCCTCCCAGGCAAGTAATTTGTGGCTTCTGGAGCCTCACTGTTCTACCTCCCGTCTTGTCGGCTGATTAAAGTGCCGGATGCAGTGCGGCAGTGAACCCTACACTATGGACCGGAAACTTGCCCCAGCCCTGTCATTAAGCCGCGACTCTTGGAAAATCAACCGCTTTGGTGCGAATCGTCATAACTCCTTTATTGCGGGGGCTACAAAAATGTTTTTGGTATCAATCGACGACAAAAGGAAAAGGCTAAAAAAACTATTTTTAACTTCCCAACCTTGAAACTCACTCATTTTTTGAGAATTTCAAAAAAACTATTTAACAAATATTTAAGCCCTACCAATGTGCTTTCCAATATGATGCATAACATTTCCCTACTCCCAGTAGTTTCGTCGCTAGAGCTCAAAACGTAAACCCTTTTGATAGCGACTTTGACGAACACCAGACACTTTGTCGTTTTTGTCTAGTGTGGCATTGCTATTGCCTCTAGAAGGCTGTAATTTGGCATGTGGCCACTCTTGGCAACGTAGTTTGACCAGCTCGAAAGATATTTTGATAACTCGGTTTCAAGTTTGTCGTCGAGCCGTCACAAAATAGCCTGTTTTTCGGCCCTTTTGACGCGATTTGGACACGTCCTAGTTTTTTGCTTAACTTTTTTTTATTTATTTAGACCTTTCCAATTTTTTTCTGATTATTAATTTGTATTAATAGAGCTTTCATTTGCCACCAACCACGCTTTCCTAGCTTCAGTAGTTTTTGCTCGAGCTTGACCAGAAGTCGCGACGAAAATTCGCCGAATCCGACTCATTTCACGCCCTGCTACGTAAAACCTTCCTGACGCCACACAAAAAAATATATCTGCATAGAAAACATCGTTCCGAAGAATCTTAATAACAGGCAAAAAGGAGTCAGAGGGGGGGGGATGAGTAGGAGGAATATGCCCAGAATCGTCCAGAGTGGAGGTGTAACAAATTTTGAGAGAAGAGTTCAGCCTTAGAGATAGATGAGACGGCGGTGCTGCCGTCCGGGTTAAGAAGAGGAGGGAAAGATGGTGAAGTGAAATTGGAGGATATATATTTGGCTAAGTGCCAAAGTCACGGGAAGAATTAGAAAAAGCAAGGTTTTGACATATTCTATTTATGAAAGAATTTTTGGTAAGTCGAAGAATAGACACGATTCTGGGCAGATATATAAAGATCATGGTTAGCAGTAGTACGAAGGCTCTGGTGCCTTTTGTGAGCTGCCTCTCTATCTTTGATAGCACGAGAACAAGCGTGATTAAAGCAAGGCTTTTTAGCATGAAGAATAGATAAAGTACGTGGAATATATGCCTCCATTCCAGAGACAATCACCTCTGTGATGCGATGGGCACACACAGAGGAGTCTCTCTCCTGGAACCAATAATCATTCCACGGGAAATCGGAGAAGTACATTCTCAGGTCGTCCCACCGGGAAGCATCGCCTCTTCGGTGGGTCCAGAGGATGTACAGGAGCGATAGGACAGGATACAGAAATAAGGTTGTGATCGGAGGAGCCCAACGGAGAGAACAGTTTGACAGAGTAAGCAGAAGGGTTAGAGGTAAGGAAGAGGTCTAGTATGTTGGGCCGGTCTCCAAAGAGGTCGGGAATACGTGTTGGGTGCTGAACCAACTGCCCTAGGTCGCTGAGGAGAGCAAAGTTGTAAGCTTGTTCACCAGGCTGGTTAGAAGCTGGATAGAAGCCAAAGCTGGTGGTGAACATTGAAATCTCCCAAGATGGAGATTTCAGCGAAGGGAGAGTGGGTCACGATGTGCTCCACTTTAGAGTTCAAGTAGTCAAAGAATTTTACATAGTTATTAGAGTTAGGTGACAGATAAACAGCACATATGTATTTAGTAATAGAATGACAATGAAGTCTTAGCTAGATGGTGGAAAATTCTGAGGAGTCAAGGTCGTGGGCACGAGAGCAAGTGATGTCGTTGCGCACGTAGGGGCAACATCCAGCTTTTCTACTAGTTCTCCAAAAGAAAGCAAGAGGGCTCCCGTGTAACTCCCGTGTAACCCCACCTAATATCGCTGTCCATGAATTTATCTAGTATTTTTGAATGTGACAATTGTATTGGCACTCACCACATGCCCGGGTTTATTCCACTCATCCACCACCCCTGTTAGTAAACCAATTTTTGCCTATGTCCCTGTTGAATCTGAATTTATCCAGTTTAAACCGTTACTTCGTGTCCTACCCGGTTCTCTTTACTTCAACAAAAACCTTATGAATGTCTCCCTTATTAAAGCCCTTCATCCATTATATAACTGACCTCGATCATGTCCCCTATACGCCTTCGCCTTTCTAGAGAATGCAAGTTTAACTGTTTGGCTCTTCGTGTAGGGCAAGTTTCTCAACCCCCAATCATCTTATTTTTTGGGAATATCGTAACGAACAATCGTGGTCGGTACTCTGATTTTGCGACAGTGTATTTCACACACTGCCGCACTTTGAAGGGTATCGCCAACCGCCACAAGTAGAGAATAAGGCACTTGTCCCTATACCAAGAGGGTAAAGTTCATCAGTGTCAGGCAAACCCGTGTACGAACACAAATGTACCAGAGGCTCCGCCCACTCACCTCCTCCTTCATGTGTCTCTCTCCGCTCCTCTCTTCTCTTCTCTCCTTGGGAATAATCTCTCTCTCATGTAGCTTCGTAACTATAATGAATGAAAGGCATGCATTAATTGTAGTATGTTATATACTCTTTCTAATACTGATAGGCATCCTTTAAATAAAGTTGAGAGTAGGTTTTCATTTTGTTACTATAGCCTAATTACCTCCGTAACTATTGGTAGCGTAGTGGTTTGGTGGGTTTATGGTGCATTGCTTTTCGTAGGGCTATTGTATAGCATGTACCTACCGATAAAAGTAATGGTGTTCTTATCGCCAAAATTATAGTGGTGCTATTAATTTTATTGTCAGGGAAGAGCTGAAAGTATGGTAACGGGAAGAATTGCGAAGGTATAAAATGTTTGAGGTAGTACTAAAAGTGAATCACTGAGTGTGGCAAACGCATTTCTGCAGCCATGGCGACAGTGCTGTATCTTAGTGGCCATTTTATCTTCTCTCTGGTACACTTGACGACTGGTGCCGCGAGTCAAAGTCAGGTGACGAAGAAAGGTAGCAAAAAGGAAAACAACAAAACAAACGAGAGAGAAACAAATACAAACTGAACGTCGTTCTACCATCAATCATGGTAGTCATCATTTACCACTCACCCTACTCTCACATGTCATTACGTACACGGCCAAGAGTTGTATCACTATGCTAAAAATTAAAGTCCCAGTAGAACAACAAGCATGCCTTAATTGAAAAAAAAAAAATCATTCTCGAGTATGTATGTATCTTCCAGAGAGAGAGTGAGAGAGAAAGAGATTGAGGGTGAAGGGAGGAGGCGGGAGATGGAGGGAAGAGGAACAAGGTGGGCGGAGCCTCTGGTCCTGTGTGTGTGTGACGTAAATAAGGCAGTGTGATTGTCGCAAAAAATCTCGCAAAAAGCTGATATTATTCAACCTCTGAAATCCTTAGTAATTATCCCCTCTCGATTCTAACATTTTGATATCTCATTCTATAGTAGGGTATTGGATGAACCCATAGTCAAGATGAGGTCTAACTAATGCTAAATATAGTTTGAAGAATACATCAGGGGCTTCTGTTGTACACGCTCCTTGAAATAAATCAGTACCCTATTAGCTCGATTTCTAGCTTGAATGCATTGTGCCCTTGGACGGAGATCAGAGCTTCACTAAGACCCCTAAATCCCTCTCTCGCACCCAGACCTACTTATGAGCAGATATACAATAGTTATGTGAGGGTTGTTCCTACCTACACTCAGAATACTGTACCTCCCCACATTGAACTCCATGCCATTTATCCGCTCCAGTCATATAATCTGTTGAGTTCACCTTGGAGAATACTAGCGTCCTGATCCGACTCGATTACTCTACCGATCTTGGTATCATCTGCAAATTTACCCTAACATCACTACTAATTCCTGTGTCTAAGTCATTGATATAAATAATAAACAAAGTGGACCTCCGAACTACCCCACTCGTAACACATCCCCCAGTCAGATCTTTTTACCATTGATTTGCACTCTTTGCTTTCTATTGCTAAGCCAAGCGTTCATGCCTGACCCAGCAACACAGTTCTCATTGTGGGGCATGAACAAAGAAAAGAATGGCGCACTATTGAGGGCCTGCCTGCGCGAGCTAACTGGTGCCAGTCAACCATCCTACCCATCAATTAAGCCCACCGACTATGAGCCAACCAGAAACATATGTAAATTGTAGTCGAAAATTTTCCAGTCTTGGTATCTCTGCAAATTTCAGGTAACTTTATTTACTTTCCCGTGCTACAGCTAGCAAGTGCTTATATTTGCTAAAGCTTCACCACACGTAGCAAAAGTGCTTCTAAGGTATTTGTGCCACCCATTCTAAACATCCCAGATAATCTTTTTCCATTGGTGTGCAATAATTTCTTTTTCCATGTTTGTGGAGTTTCTAATAATTTACAGCAATAGAAATTTGGCTTTGTAATAAACATGACAAAAGAAATCAATGATCAATAAGATGCCATATTTTGGTACGTTTTGTGGGTTACTTATATCAAACTGTGCTAGACTAAAGTAAAATATTTAATATGATTGTATATATGTATAATAATAAATATAAATAACTGGTATTGCCCACTATACAGGTAGATCCCCCCCCGTATGGCACATTTCTATACAAGTCTTCTATATAATTTAGAGTTTTCAAGCTGTGATAGCACGAGAAAGGATATGATATCATATATATATATATATATATATATATATATATATATATATATATATATATATATATATATATATATATATATATATATATATATATATATATTTCACTCATACGCTGATGACTCCACTCTGCATTATTCAAATTCTTTCAAAAGAAGACCCTCTCAACGGGAATAACATGACTCCAGACTGGAGGCTGCAGAACGCTTAACCTCAAACCTTGCTATCATTCCGATTGGTGTGAAAGGAACCTTGTGTCCTTTAATGCCTCTAAAACCCAATTTCTCCACCAATCAACTCGACACAATCTTCCAAACACCTATCCCCTAATTTTCAACAACACTCACCTGTCACCTTCTTCAACACTAAACATCCTCGGTTTATCCTTAACCCAAAATTTTAAATGAAAACTTGATATCTCTTCTCTCACTAAATCTGCTTCCTCGAGGTTGGGCGTTCTGAATCGTCTCCGTCAGTTCTTCTCCCCCCGCACAGTTGCTATCCATATACAGGGGCCGTGTCCGCCCCTGTATGGAGTATGCATTTTACGTGTGTTAGGGGGCTCCACTTACACAGATCTCTTTTAACACTATCTAAGGCTCTTCTTTTCATCAGCTCTCCTCCTCTTACTGATAATCTTCTACCTCTTAAAATCCTCGGCCATGTTGCCTCTCTATCTTCTATCAATATTTTCACGCTGACTGCTCTTCTGAACTTGCTAACTGCATGCCTCCCCCCCTCCTGCAGCTCCACTGCACTCGACTTTCTCTAGCTCATCCCTATATTGTCCA
The DNA here is from genome assembly GCF_024679095.1 of Eriocheir sinensis. Lineage (NCBI taxonomy): Eukaryota > Metazoa > Arthropoda > Malacostraca > Decapoda > Varunidae > Eriocheir > Eriocheir sinensis. The sequence goes on from NC_066512.1 coordinate 3,612,292, forward strand.
AACCCCTTATGCAAGAGTTAACCAGCATCTTCACTCTTTCATCCCTTACACTGGCAAACTCAGGAACATCCTTCCTTCGTCTGCATTTCCTTCTGCCTATGACTTGAACTATCTTTAAGAAAAGTGCATCAAGACACCTCTCCACCCGAAATTGACCTTTCTTTTGGCCACTCTTTACTTTCGTCTGTTGTGGGAGCGGTGAGTAGCGAGATTTTTTCTACACTCCTTTTGTTGCCCTTGAGCCGTCTCCTATGTTGTATAATATATATATATATATATATATATATATATATATATATATATATATATATATATATATATATATATATATATATATATATATATATATATATATATATATATATATATATATATATCTATATATATATATATATATATTGTGCGGTGGTTGGGGACGCCCAACATCCACTCACCTGATGTAGTGTTTCCCCAGTGGAAATGCTACACTAAGTGACAAGCCGGAATAGTTAGCAACAAGTATGCTAACCATTTCAATACCCTGGGTGGTAACCAAATAACCAGGGTAGGGGCAGGTCTATCTGAATGAGGAATGCAGGGCCCTCATCCTCCCCCGAGCAGTCTTTCCCCGCTCTCTCTCTCTCTCTCTTCTGTTCACCCCCTCCTCGGGGTCGGGGCGCGAGCCTCGACCCCGACTTGGTCTTGCTGGGGGGCCCGACCGCGCGGCAGGCTTCCACGATGCATCCGCACCCGGGGAGCCTGCCGTCAGTGACGGGTGCAGGGCAAAGCCTACGGGACCCCTGCACCTCTTTTTGTTTTGGGGGTGGCCGGGGTGGTGCAGAGGCTGCGCCCGCCCGCAGAACTGGGCCCGGGGTTAACCTTCGGAGGGCTCTGCGTGTGGGCTCCTGGAACGTCCGGAGCCTCTCTGACGATGATCGACTGCCCTACCTATCAAATGAACTCGGAAGGCTGAGGGTGGACATAGTGTCACTCTCTGAGACAAGTAGGCCTGGCAGTGGCAAGATTAGTGAGGGGGGTTACACCTTCTACTGGTCCGGCATGAGCAATGGCTTCCATGTCAGGGGGGTAGCTATGGGCATCTCCGGTCGACTGCTGTCATTTGTGGTTGAGGTTGCTCCGGTTGATGAGCGTTTAATGCGAGTGAGGCTGAAGCATACACTGGGCTTTATGTCTCTTGTTGCAGTGTACGCTCCTACCGAGAAGCGTGAAACTTTAAGAGAAGGAGATGTTCTACGCCAAACTCGATTCCGTATTACCCTGGTGCCCTCCCCGGAACTTACTCATTGTCCTGGACGAATTCAATGCTACTAGTGGCACTGACAGGGTTAGCTACGAGCTATGTGTTGGTCCCCATGGATCTGATACCAGGAACATCAACAGCTCTCTCCTCATGAATTTTGCAAAATCCAGAAGGTTGAGAATTGCGGGGTACTGGTACCAGAGACCAGAGCTGCATCGCTGGACTTGGTATAGCGATGCCGGAGGGGTAGCTAAGGAGATCGACCACATTCTCGTAAGTACTCTTTGGAGGATCCTTCAGAACTGCAGGGTTTACCGGAATGCTGAGTTCTTTGCAACTGACCATAGGCTTGTTGTTGCGACACTCAAGCTTCATGTCAGGTCAATAAGAATTTCGAGATGCAACACTACTGTGTTCCATCTCGAGAGGCTGAAGGACCTTGCATGTGCTCAGGAGTATGCAGCGACAGTCTCAAATCGGTTCGAAGTGCTTGGCACCCTGGAAGACCCTGTAGAGTTGTGGGATACCTTCAAACGTGAGACTCTGCAAGCTGCCAAGGAGTGCATTGGAGAGCGCCCAAGATCTAGGAGTGGCTTTGCCTCGGTGGAGACACTGGATAATATTGAGGAGAGTCGCGCTGCCAGACTTGCTAGGAACCGGGACTAATACAGGGCTCTGTCACGTAGGACTAGAGCTCTCCTGAGGAGAGACAAGGAGAGGTATGTCAGGGGTCTCGATGAAGATGTCGAGAGCAATTTAAATGTGAATGACTAAGTCTCCCTCTTAGGTGAGCGCTATCCGAACAGCTGACGGCTGCCTGGTGTCGGACATGGAGAGGGCTCGTTGGGCTGAGTACTTTGAGCAGCTGTACATGGCGGACCCTCCACGTAGGCAGCTTCCAGTTACTGGGTTGCAGGTGGCGAATGCTGACCCACCCATTGACGAAAGCCCACCCTCTCTGGTTGAGGTCAGAGAGGCTGTGGCCAAGTTGAGGGGTGGGAAGGCACCTGGCACGTGGCACCTGTAACATCAGTACGGAGCTGCTCAAAGCTGGAGGTGAGGCCATGATCCGCAGGTTTCATGCGGTCTTGACTGCCGTATGGCAGTCCGGTACCATTCCTCCTGACTGGAAGAGGGGGTTGGTCGTCCCTATCTGGAAAGGGAAAGGGGACCGCCAGGACTGCAACAACTACCGTGGTATTACACTGCTCAGTGTGCCAGGCAAGGTGCTTGCCCACCTTTTGCTGATGCGAATTCGTAGCCAGCTGCTGAAGCTGCAGAGACCTGAACTGTCTGGGCTCACGCCTGGCAAGTCAACAACTGACCGTATCCTAGCGCGTCGGGTACTGGTGGAGCGCCGACGTGAGTTTCGACAGGGGATGCTTGCAGCCTATGTCGATCTCAAGAAGGCGTTTGAGTCAGTGCATCGTGAGGCACTCTGGGATCTTCTGCTACTCCGTGGAATTCCTGCGAGGACTATTGGTCTGCTGATTGGCCTGTATTCTGGGACAGAGAGTGCTGTGAAGTGTGAGTGGGGCTTGTCCAGCTTCTTTCCCGTGAATGCGGGAGTGAGGCCGGGCTATGTCCTTGCCCCATCGCTTTTCAACACTTGTATGGACTGGGTACTGGGGTACTGAGCAGGGTTGTGGGCCAGAGTCATTGCGGAACATCCATTGGCAATACCAGGGTCACTGACCTTGTTTTTGCTGATGATGCAGTAATCCTGGCGGAGTCGCTGGAGGTTTTGGTGATAGCTCTCGAGGCACTGCACGAGGAGGCGAAGCCCTTGGGACTCCAGGTCTTCTGGGCCAAGACCAAGGTACAGGTGTTTGGAGGCTTGCTGGATGACACAGTACAGTCTGTTCGTGCGTGTGGCGAGGACGTTGAGATCTCAGGAAGTTTCACGTATCTTGGTAGCGTAGTTCATAACAACGGTGAGTCTGGCCAGGCAGTCTTCCGGCGGATTGATCTGGCCCACGGTGTTATGGACTCGCTCAACACGAGTATATGGCGCTGTCGGTACCTGTGCAGAAGGACAAAGATCCGGATCTTCAAGTCCCTTGTGCTCCCTGTCTTACTCTATGGTTGTGAGACATGGACATTAAATGGGGACTTGGAGAGGCGGATTGATGCCTTTGGTAATAAGTGTCTACGCAGAATCATGGGATATCGCTGAAATGACTTTGTGTCAAACCAGCGACTACTCCGTGAGACTGATTCGACATATATTGCCTGCATAGTATCGACGCCAACTCCGACTATACGGGCACGTGGCACGTTTTCCAGAAGCTGATCCTGCTCATCGGGTTGTCTCTGTAAGAGACAATCCTGAGTGAAGGAGGCCAAGGGGAAGCCCACGGAGTTCGTGGCGTGAGTAAGTCGATAGATCCTGCCGGGAGGTACTCGGGTTGGGAAGGGGGCCTGTATGGAGGGACCCCCGGATTTGGAGTCGTAGGGTGGGCGAGGCGATGCGTCCCCCGGCGTATGCCCCCATTGATATATATATATATATATATATATATATATATATATATATATATATATAGATAGATAGATAGATAGATAGATAGATAGATAGATAGATAGATAGATAGATAGATAGATAGATATGGCCAGAACGAATAACTGTTTGCGAGTCAGTAAGATAACCATATTCAACACAAAATCTATATATATGTGGCAACTGCGCATTGTTAGTTCGTGATTGCGTGAATATTAGCTCTTTTATATTCGTAAAGTAATTGAATGTTTACGAATACTAAGAGCCTTCAACCGCAACTATACCGATTTACATCGATAACATTTCATCCAAGCTTAAAAAGTCAATTTTGCATCAATCAGTAGAGTCACTTCATACTTCAATAAACAATGGCCTTTCAAAGAGCTAAAATTTTTCATCTTGTTTCAGGTACCTAAAACACTATCTGGTTATGTCAATACCTATACAAGGATTTTTTAAATTTTTTATTACATGTATATAAAATGGGTAGCTAATATTCGAAATTTGGCTAGCATCACATTCAACAATATTTTATGTTATTTCGAATATTTTTTCGAAATATACCTTTTATTTGCACATACAGAGCTAGATGTCTGTTAATGTTCCTGAGTTGAGATGAATTACTGGCATTTGAAAATCCATGGATCGTTAGAGATCTCTCAATACTGCTTGATTCAAGGTTGTCTTTCGTGTGCTTGAATGGAAAGTTTGGAATTCATACGGAGTGAGTTTTTTTTTTTTTTTTTTGTATACATGAACATTAAAATATATTATTGAAAAATTAGCTTAAATATCAATCACAACAATTCATTTTTACGTATTCACGAACTAGAAATGCGCAGGTGCGACATTTATCAAAATTCCAGCCTTGTTGATAGAGAGATGAAATGAAACAAACTATCGACAGCCTACTCCTGAGACTCTCTCTCTCTCTCTCTCTCTCTCTCTCACACACACACACACACACACACACACACACATAGGTATTTTAACTTCACTTTTATTTTTTTTACAGTAAAGAAAACAGCTCAAGGGCAAAAAAAAAAAAAGGGAAAAAAAAGCCCGCAAATCACTGCTCCTATAAAAAGAGTTAAGAGGAGTGGCCAAAAGAGAGGTCAATTTCTGGAGGAGAGGTGTCTTGATACACTCCTCTTTAAAGAGTTCAAATCGTAGGTAGGGGAAATAGAGATAAAGGAAGATTGTTGAAGAGTTTACCAGCGTGAGGGATGAAAGAATGAAGATGCTGGTTAATTCCTACATCAGGGATTTGGACAGTGTAAGGATGAGCTTGAGTAGAAAGTCGTGTGCAGCGAGGCCGCGGGAGGGTGGGAGACATGAAGTCAGCAAGTTTAGAAGAGCAGCTAGCGTGAAAATATCGACAGAAGATGAAAAGATGGCGGCGGCGGATAAGAGGTAGAAGACTCAGTACGATGAGGGTAGTTGATGAGACGGAGAGCCTAAAACTATCCTCTGTCCAAAAGAGATGTGTGAGTGGACGCCCCCCCCACACGTGAGATACGAGGACGGAGAAGGCCCCTGAATATGGATAGTAACTGTGCCGGGGAAAAGAAGTGACGGAGACGGTACACAACCACTAAACTCGAGGAAGCTGATCAAGTGAGAGAAGAGATATGAGAGTTCCAGTTAAGATTTTGAGTTAAGGATAGACCGAGGATATTTAGTGTAGAAGGTGATAGCTGAGTGTTGTCGAAGAATAGGGGATAGGTGTTTGAAGGATTGTGTCGAGTTGATAGATGGAGAAAATTACTTTTTGCGGCATTGAAGGACACCAGGTTCTTTCTGTTCCAATCGGAAATGATAGCAAGGTCTGAGGTTAAGCGTTCTGCAGCCTCCAGTCTGGAGTCTTGTAATTAATTATTGTTGGGAGGGTGTTCTGCTGAAAGAAGTTGAATAATACAAAGTAGAGTCATCGGCGCACGAGTGGATAGGACAGTTCGTTTTGGAAAAAAGCATAGATGATTAACAGGACGAGAGAGGGTGATAGGACAGAGCCCTGTGGAACACCACTGTTGATAGTTTTAGGGGAAGAGCAGTGACCGTCTATCACAGCAGGGATAGAACGGCCGGAAAGGAAACTGGAGATTAAGGTACAGAGAGAAGGATATAATCCGTATGAGGGTAGTTTAGAAATCAAAGAGTTGTGCCAGACTCTATTGAAAGCTTCCGATATGTCTAGCGCAACTGAGAAAGTTTCACCGAAACGGCTAAGAGACGATGACCAGGAGTCAGTTAAGAAAGCAAGAAGATCACCAGAAGAACGCCCTTTGCGGAACCCATACCCATCAGATAGAAGATCAGAAGTAAATAGATGCTGATGAATTTTCCGGTTAAGGATCGATTTAAAAGCTTTAGACAGACAGGAAACTAAAGCTATAGGGCGGTAGTTTAAGGGATTGGAACGGTCACCCTTCTGAGGCACAGGCTGTATGTAGGCATAATTCCAGCAGGAAAGAAAGGTAGATGTTGACAAGCAGAGACGAAAGAGTATGACCAGGCAGGGTGTCATCACGAAAGTACAATTTTTAAGGACAATAGGAGGCATTCCATCAGGCCCATAAGCCTTCTGAGGATTGAGGGCAGAGAGGGCTTTGTTTTTCGTTTGCCCCACAGTTGCTTTTTTTAATCAAAAAATTCGACTAGTCCTTCAATACCCCGACCCGTCTCTGGCGACGGCCTTGATGACCTTTACTAATATGATGTTTCATCTCACAGGTGGGAAGGTGCCGCGCTTACATCATGTCGAGGGGTTTCCTCGGACCACGGAGTGTCAGTCTAGCCTTTCCCAAGCACTCGCCGTTGAAAGATCCTTTCAACAACGTGTAAGTAGTTTTTCCTACCATTTACTGCTTCATTTTCATGTGTTCTTGCTATTATTGTCTTTATAATATCATACACATATAAAAATATATAAACAGCGAGAGGTTTGACGATGCTGCCATGTTTGAATCCGTTTCCTAATACTCAGCCGGTGTGTAACTCTCCATCCGCCATTTTTAACGCTTGGTAGTCAAGGAGCCAAGAGGTGTTTTGCATGGTTGAGAGGGCTCCGAGATTACCTGCCTGAATTTGATAGAGGACCACATGTGGCATAATATTAGTGAGGGTACACAACCTGAAACCTGTCCATTATCTCACAAATCGTGCTTTTGTCAGAATAGTACTTGGCACAACCAACCCATAAAATGGAGAGTGAGCTTACTTAAGAAATTTTTGTAATTACTAAATGGTAACACCTATGGATATATGATATCACTCACAAAATAGTCAATTGTATCAGCTACAGGATGGACTCGAGTTGGATTAGATTACTTGAAAAAACATCACCAGAGACGAAAAAAAATAAATTACATTGAGATTGCTTGAAATTTCAGGGTTTTACCACAAAACAAATGAAGTATAATACTTCCAGTGAACAAACTTCTCAATTATTGATCGGTACCAAATGAATACATAATAAGCTTAATGCTTGGAAAATGAACAAAAGTCAGTAAAAAAATGGTAGAGGTCCGCTAGTCCATGCATGGTCCCTATTCCATGTAGCCTCCATCATTATCTAACCAGCTGGATTATTACAGCCTATGTCACAAATCTGGCAGTTACAATACTGACAGCACCGTAGATCAAGGTGTCTACATGAACATCTCTTGGCTAACGTTGCTGTGGTGCCAAACCCTTCTCCAACCGCCCCCTTGCCCTCAGCGGTACCGTCGACACCAGCGGACAACACCACGCAACGGGAGGATGCTAGTGGCACCGACCATGATGGCTTCACCGTCGTGAATGGAGGAGCCAAACCAGCCAGACAAGCGATTTATCCTGTTCATTGCTTCAACAGGTTTGCCATTCTGGAGGAGGAGGACGAGCAGGAGAGCACCTTCCTGGTGGGTGACTCCATGATTCGCCAGCAGGTCGTTGAGTTCTGCGGCAGAGTTCCTCGTCGAAGACGGAACTATTGCTATCCTGGTGCTGGGATCGACGACATAACTGCTGCTCTTGAGGAGATCTCCCCCCAGGCGACTAATGATTCACTGTTTGTTATCCACACAGGTACGAACGACGTCACCACGACCCGGTCTGAGGAACTCCTGGAGAAGTACCGTAGGCTCATCCAGCAGTATAAGACTAAATCCCTAACATTTTGATTTCAGGAGTTCTACCACGGACTTGGGCGGAGAGCGATTTTTCAGTAAGGCCTTCAGCCTAAACAACCGCTTCACAGACTTTGCAGGAGCTGACGTGGAGTTCCTAAACGCATGGGACAATTTCTATGGACAAAATGAACTTTTCCACAGGGACGGATTGCACCTTTCTCCCATCGGCAGGCAGCCAGACTCAGGCTCCTCAACGAAGCAGTGCGTGTCATCCGAGCAAAAACGAGTCACGGCCACGTCCCTCCACCCTGCCCGTGTAAATAGACGCCGTGCATCGCAACAAACCCGTAACCGTGATCCCGCAAGTACCACCACCTGTATTACCAGCTCTAGATAACTTAAAATCCCTTAGTTTCAATGCGCGTTAGCCTAAGAAACAAATTTGATGAACTGAGATGTCTTGCTTTAACAGAAAATTTTGACATAATTGCTATAACCGAAACATTTATCGACACCACAAATATTGATTTAAGTTCCGAATACAACATAGATGGCTACAGACTCTTCAACAAAGATCGTGTAAACCGTAGAGGCGGTGGCGTCGCCCTTTATGTCAAAAGCTATTTGCAACCCACCGACAAACGACACCGGAAACAGTAACGTTGAACATTTGTGCGTGCGAGTAAACATTGCAAAGTCAATTTAAATATATCTGTCACCTACAGACCTCCCGGGCAATCACTGATGACGACCTTGAAATGTACAGCGTCTTAAGGCAGTCACTTAATAACAACGACTCACTGATATTAGGAGACTCTTTAACCCCCATATCGACTGGACACTGTCAGGTACAGAAGGCGAGTCATATAGAATGATCGAATTTCTAGAAGAAAATTATCTAAGCCAAATGGTTTCTGGAGCCAACTCGACAAAATAATATACTCGACCTTGTTATAACGACCCAAGATAACCTTGTCAGTAGTGTCACGGTAGGAGAACACCTCGGTTCTTGCGATCATAAATTAGTGCGCGTCGACATTAAAGCTCAATCATCAGTGACTGAAAATAAAGTAAAGGTGCCCAATTTCAAAGAGCTAACTTCGTAGAAATCCGACAAAAACTAACAGAAATACAACTATCAGATGACGGCAACGTAGAGGCTAAGCTTGCTAAAGTTTTAAAATCACTTACTCACTCAGCAGAACACATTCGTCCCTTGTGCGAGAAGCGAATTAACACTAATAAAAGCCCACCGTGGTTTAATAGCGAAATTAAACAATCAGTCAATGAGAGAAAATTGTTTTACAGGTTAAAGAAAGAACAAAGCACGCCCGAGAACATTAGACTCTATAATGATGCCAGGCGACGAGTAAAAAGACTAGTAGGTCAGGCAAAGCGTAGATATGAAGAAAATATTGCAGCCAACTGTAAAATAACCTGAAATCTTTCTTCAGTTACGTAAACAACAGAAAGGCGATCAAAAGTGGTATTGGACCTTTAACAAACAGCGACGGTGCACTAGTGACTGACAGCCAACACATTGCAAACCTCTTAAACAATTACTTTTCCTCGGTGTTTAATACTAACAGTCTTCCTCTCGCTACCACCAACACCAGTACTATTGTAAATCTCGAGCATGCATTGCCTAATTTTGAAATAACAACCGATGAAGTCCTTAAAGCTCTCCATTCACTTAAAACAAATAAAGTCCTGACCTGACAAAGTATATCCAACTCTGCTGAAAGAAACGAAGAGCGAAATACTCTCCCCTCACAACCGTATTCAATATGTCCTTGCGACAAGGCATCGTCCCTTCAGATTGGAAAAAGACTAACGTGACACCGATTTTTAAGAAAGGAGACAAAAAGTACCAGGTAATTACAGGCCCATTAGTCTAACTTCGGTTGTAGGTAAGCTACTTGAGGCATAATTAGAGACAAAATTGTGAGTTACCTTGAAAGCCACTCATTGATTGGGGACTCACAACATGGCTTCCGAAACAAAAGATCCTGCCTATCAAACCTATTAACCTTTTATAACGACCTCTTCACTGTTTATGACGTAACTAAATCACTGGACGTAGTCTATCTTGATTTCCAGAAAGCGTTTGATAAAGTCCCGCATCATAAATTACTTTACAAATTAAAGCAAATAGGTATTGACGGTCAAGTAAACCAATGGATCGCGAATTGGTTGAGCAACAGACAACAAAGAGTAGTGATTGACGGATTTAACTCAGAGTGGGCGCCTGTCACTAGTGGCGTCCCTCAGGGCTCGGTCCTTGGCCCAGTGCTCTTCATTATTTACATCAACGACGTGGATGTTGGACTCAATAACCGCATTAGTAAATTTGCAGACGACACAAAGATTGGTAACTCGGTTCTCACTGACGAAGACAGGCAAAGCCTCCAAGAGGATTTGCACAAAATTTCAGCTTGGTCGGATAGATGGGAGATGCCCTTAACGTAGACAAGTGCCAGGTCCTTCAAGTTGGAACGAGGACTAAGAAGTTCGAATACGAAATGCGCGGCGTTAAACTCAAAAGCGTTCAATGCGTCAAAGACTTGGGGTCAAAATCGCGTCAAACCTCAAATTCTCACAGCAATGCATCGATGCAGCAAATAAAGCGAACAGAATGTTGGGCTTCATTAAAAAACTTTGTATTCAAGAATAAAGATGTAATACTCCCGCTCTACAACAGTTTAGTCAGACCCCACTTGAATATGCGGTACAGTTTTGGTCCCCACCATGCAAAGGATATTGCTAAATTAGAAGGTGTTCAGCGTCGGCAACGAAAATGATCCTTCCTTGCGCAACAAATCCTACGAAGAAAGGCTTATCCTTAACATGTTCTCTCTTGAGAAACGTCGCCTCAGAGGAAAATTGATCGAATGTTTTAAAATACTTAATGGTTTCACGAATGTAGACAGATCAACATTGTTTATGATCGATGACAGTCTGCGCACGAGGAACAATGGCGTAAAACTCAGATGTAGACAAGTAAATTCAGATTGCACCAAATTTTTCTTCACCAACGTTGTAGTGCGAGAATGGAATAAGCTTCCACCATCAGTGGTCCAGTGTAACACGATTGACTCCTTCAAAAATAAGCTCGACCGTCACTTCCTTCAACTTAATATCAACTAGAGTAGAAATGCAACGTTTTGGAGTCTTCTGATTAATGTAAAATCACTTAGGTTTAAGGACAGACCACCAAGTCTGGACCATGGGGTCTGTGTGGTCTGATTTTCTATGTAAATCTATGTAAAATCTCTTGGTGGCGCAAGGGTTGTATTTACATGGCACTGGCCTGACGTCGGTCTAGTTGAGGGATGCCATCAACTACTCTGTAGCCAGTTCTGTGGATCAAGGTGCACTTTTTCCAGACAGTGTAGTTGCATGTATGTCCTATAAAATGACTTGAGAGTATGTCCTTGGATAGACCGACGAGATGGATAGGCTCTAGGATATTTATTTATTTTTGCTATGGTGGAAGAAGTGGTATTACAGCTTATCCATTGTTTTGCACAGCGTTGCTGACTGGTACACATTAACCAGGAACTCTTCAATCAATACAAAGTCAATGGCTTTTTGGCGATACCAAAAGTTGTAGCGATTGTTGAGTCACAGCCAATGAGATGATGCACTGCTACAAGACTTCCACTGACACATGTGCCCAACCCCGCAGCCAAGACATGAAGATGAATATACCTCGTGGTATTTCCTACATCAACTCTAATCCACAGTTCCTGTAGGCCGTGGCTCTTTAGGAAATCCCAATAATTCAACCCAAGGATCATGACGTCTGTAGCATTACATAGCAAAACTATTATGTTTGCTCCAAGGCATACTGCATGGAAAGCATGGGGGATCATCTTCATGTTTACTTCTTCAATACCGACATTTTTTTTGTTTGTTTTTTGTTTTACAGCAGAGAGAGCAATTCAAGAGCAACAAAAAGAAAATTAAGAAAAAAAGCACGCTAACTGTTGCTCCCACAGAGCGAAAAGTATAGAGTGGCCAAGAGAAGGTCAATTTCGGATGAAGAGGTGTCTTGGTATACTCTTCTTGGAAAAGGTTAAGTCATAGGCAGGAGGAAATAGAGACGAAGGAAGGGTGTTCCAGAGTTTACCAGTGAAGGAGATGAAAGACTTGGGATGCTGGTTAACTATTGCATACGGGGTTTGGACAGTATAGGGATGAGCTTGAGTAGAACGTTGTGTGCAGCGGGGCCGCGGGAGGGGGGGGGGGGGGGAGATGCAGTTAGCAAGTTCAGAAGAGCAGTCCGCATGAAAATATCGATAGAATATACGTAGAGATGCAACATGGCGGCGAAATTTAAGAGGTAGAAGACTGTCAGTAAGAGGTGGGAAGGTGATGGGACGAAGAGCCTTAGACTCCACTCTGTCCAAGAGAGCTGTGTTAGTAGAGCCGCCCCACACTTGAGATGCATGCTCCATGTGAAGGCGGACAAGGCCTTTATATATGGAAAGCATTTATGCGTGGGAGAAGAACTGGCGGAGACGATACAGAACGCCCAACCTCAAGGAAGCTGATTTAGTAGAAGAGGAGATGTGAAGTTTCCAGTTGAGATTTTGAGCTAAGAATATACCGAGGATGTTTTGTGTAGAATAAGGTGACAGCTGAGTGTTTGGAAGATTGTGTCGAGTTGACAGGTGGAGAAATTGGGTTTTCGAGGCATTGAATGACACAAGGTTCCTTTTACCCCAATCGGAAATGGTAGCAAGGTCTGAGGTTAAGGATTCTGCAGCCTCCAGTTTGGAGTCTTGCAAGTCTTGTTGAGAGGGTCTTCTGTTGAAAGAAGTTGAATAATGCAGAGTGGAGTCGTCAGTTTGTTATGGAAAATAATATCATTTATGAATAACAGGAAGAGAATGGGTGATAGGACAGAGCCCTGTGGAACACCACTGTTGATGGGTTTAGGGGAAGAATAGTGAGATATAACGGCAGGAGAGGAAACTGGAGATAAAGGAAAAGAGAAAAGGATACAATCCGTATGAGGGCAGTTTATAAAGCAAATCAGTCTACTATTGGAAGAGTCATTCTCTGTGACTGAAAATAGCCCTGCATGGCTCAGGTATATCAGGACTCATTTAATTAATTACTACATATGTCATTGGCTTTGGGTTCCCTAAGATATGGCTTCAAAGTAACCCTGGCAGTTTGACTTCCTTTGTGGCTCACGCCGAAACAACATCCTTAGTCACTGGCAACTGTGTCTCCGCATTCACTTCATTCAGGTCGATTGGACTAAAGCTACATCTCGTCCTTGCGGTGTTTTTAACTGAACCATCCATATATGTATCAAACACAAGGTCACTGTGATTTGACTGCCTGCAAATCCATATGTTGTATCAATGAAGTGTAAACAAAGTGTACCAAACGTTTTCACCTTGGGCAACTCAAGCGGGGTACACATTTTTTTTTCTTTTTTACGTCGTGGCCTATTGCTCCGGTAGGCTTCTTCCCGGTGGATCCTGATGGTCGGTCCAAGGCTTCTTCCCGGTGGGTCCTGATGGTCGGCCCAGCCCGTTCTGGCGCAGGCGAGTGTTTATAGTGGCGCCATCTTGCATTGGTTCATGCTGCCCTCCCGGAGCTCATCTTTAATCCGGGTTGATAGGTGGTCTTCTGGACAGCATGTGGGTAGTTTTAAGCCACTCGGCGGCGGCTGAAAAATCCCAGCTTGGTGGCACCGGTCGGGGACTGAACTCGCGTCCTCCTGAACGCGGGGCCGTCTTGCTATCCGTTCAGCCACCGCCTACCATAGATGATAATTGCTGTACTTTTTGGCTTCCATTGTGACGGTTTTAGGTAGTTTTTTTTCTGTCCAGGGGTTTCTCTAATTCACTGCACAGGTCACTTTCCTTTGGTTTCTTCTGATTCCGTCACGATGTTGCCTCTCTATCTTCTATCGATATTTTCACGCTGACTGCTCTTCTGAACTTGCTAACTGCATGCCTCCCCCCCTCCCGAGGCCTCGCCTCACACGACTTACTGATCAAGCTCATCCCTATACTGTCCAAACCTCTTATACAAGGGTTAACCAGCATCTTCATCAGGACACCTCTCCTCCCGAAATTGATCTCTCTTTTTGGCCACTCTTGTTCTCTATTCAGGAGCAGTAAATAGCGTGCTTTTTTAACGCCCCTGGACTTTCTCCTTTGCTGTAAAAAAAAAAAAAAATATATATATATATATATATATATATATATATATATATATATATATATATATATATATATATATATATATATATATATATATATATATATATATAAGGCCATCCTCATTAAAAAGGTAGCAATTCTCAACCAGCTCAAACCTCAACCACATGTATTGCATGTCATAGGGACAGTATTGAAGATTTGAGTTTCTGCTAATCTCTGTTTTGTCTTGTTTGTCTTGCTTGCTTTACTCTTACTCTTTTCCGACTTCATGAATTTGAATGTCAATGAGGTTCGTCCTGTGAATGGTATCAAAGATGAACCTGTTTTGTAACGAACCTTTTTTTCCGAAAATATATATATATTTTTTTTCTGAATTGTCATCAAACTTAAGAGGGCTGCCACGGATTTTGTTGAACATGACCTCATGGAGTGAGGATGTGCTGGTCATTATTGTTTATCTCTATTGGTAGAGTCACTGGATGTGCATGCTCTATCATGTACTGCATTATATACTGGATCAAGGCATCGGATGTTCATGTGGCTGGCGGTTTGAACTAATGATTCAAAAGAAGTTCTCTGCTTGGTGTAGCGACACCACTGAATTCACATTGGAGGTTAACTACAGCCAACATTCCATGATATATGATATCGCAATGAGCAACGAACTGCTTTCTTTTTGTACAACCAATGATGCCACCTGAACTCTTTTGATATCAATTGATGGTTTGCTAAAGACATGTCAGCACTAACAATTGAATAATCCTTCTCGTCACTTCACCACGAACCCGGCTTTGAAGCTCTCATACACCGCCGGAGCATCTGCTTGTAGTTTCTTCATATCCTCCAAATATACTGATGCCCATCGGAGGTAACTGATCCGATCACATCCAGCAAACAGAGGTAGAGCAGCTTGTACACTGTGGAGGTGTATATCACAGTTTTCCTACCGATCAGCTCTCAAAAGGTCTTTCAGGACACATACCATCCCAACAAAACAATCCCAGAAGGCAAATGTCTCAAACACCTTCATTATCACATACCTGAAGCTGGTGAAGTCATTAATCATGTTTGATGGGGTTGTCAAGAAGAATTCCAGATATAGATTGCTCTCTTCCCTCTTCTTCTCTGATACAAGGTTTTTCATTAGCCGTAAAAATTTATGTTCATTCTTGTATTGTTTAAGATATTTGATGTGAAAATATCTGCCAATTGTTACCTGTCTATGTTTAAAGAGCAACGAGGGATCTTGTGTAATGAGTCCCATCCTGCACCGAGCTGATCACAATCTGTATAAGTCAGCAACACTGTAAACAATGGATAAGTTGAAATGCCACCTCTCCCACCACAACAAGAAAACTATTCTACATCTATTGCCAACCAGTCGGTCCATCCAGAGACATACTCTCAAGACATTTTATGGGACATACATGCAACTACACTGTCTGGAAAGAGTGCTCCTTATTCCACAGAACTTTAGCAACAGAGTAGCTGAAGACATCCTTTAGCCAGACCGACGTCTGGTTTTACCGCCAGAAGAATTACCAATGCCATGTAAAAAAAAAACTCGTGCCACCAAGCGATGTTCTTGTAGACCTTAATCTACGGTGCTGTCTGTATTGTAAATGCCATATTTCTGACACAGACTCTAATAATCCAGCTGGTCAGATAAGGATGGAAGCTGCATGGAATAGGCACTAAGTATGGACTAGCGGAACCCTACCATTTACAACCGTTTTTGTTCATTCTTTATTTTTTTTTTTTTACAACAAAGGAGGCAGCTCAAGGGCACACAAAAAAAGAAAACAATATTAAAAAAAAAAGCCCGCTACTCGCTGCTCCTAAAAAAGAAACAAAAGAGGTGGCCGAAAGTAAGATCAAATACGGGAGGAGAGATGTCCTGATACCCTCCTCTTGAAAGAGTTCAAGTCGTAGGCAGGAGGAAATACAGATGAAGGAAGATTGTTCCAGAGTTTACCAGCGTGAGGGATGAAAGAGTGAAGATGCTGGTTAACTCTTGCATAAGGGGTTTGGACAGTATAGGGATGAGCATGAGTTATGCATTAAGCTGGACCCAAAAACGGTTCAATCTGCATAAAATATTCTTCTGGTGGATTTAAACTTCTTTTTTGTGTATTGAGTTAGTACTGCTCAATAATTGATAAGTTTGTCCACTGGAAGTGTTATTTCATTTTTTGTTAAAACCCTGGAATTTTAAGCAATTTTTATAGTATCTCATTTTTTCGCTTATGGTGATATGTTTTTTTTTTTTTTTTAAGTAATCTTTATCCTGCTTGAGTCCATCCTGTAACTGATAAAATTGACTATTTTGTCAGTGGTATCATATATCTATAGGTGTTATCATTTGATAACTACGACCATCTAAAGTAAGCTCACTCTTTATTTTATGGGTCGCTTGTGCTAAGTACTATTCTGACAAGTTTCAGATTGTACAATATCACTAATATAAAAAATCAGGTGGGTGACTTCGGGGCCCTCTCAACCATGATAACACCCCTTGGCTCCAGAACTATGGAGACCGGGGTGGCGTGATGCGACACAGAAATTTTATGGACTCAAAGGGCGTATCACTCTCTCGTACGTCATGAGAATTTTTGTCTTGGTCTATATTTCATGAAACGGGAGTAGATTCCACCCTTCTGCTTACTCTACTTACTCTGTCAAACTGTACTCTCCGATGGGCTCCTCCGAACACAACCTTATTTATGTATCCTGTCCTATCGCTCCTGTACACCCTCTGGACCCACCGAAGAGGCGATGCTTCTGGCATTTTGCTTCAGCTCGGTGGGACGACCTAAGGATGTACTTTTCCGATTTCCCGTGGAATGATTAGCTACTGCTTCCAGGAGCGAGACCCCCCTGTGGGTGCCCACCGCATCACAGAGGTGATTGTCTCTCGAATGGAGGCTTACATTCCACATACTTTCTCTACTCCTCATACTAAAAAGCCTTGGTTTAATCACGCTTGTTCTCGTGCTGTCAAAGATAGAGTGGCAGCTCACAAAAGGTACCAGAGGCTTCGCACTCCTGCTAACCATGATCTTTACATTTCTGCCTCTTTCTCCTCTGCCTGTCAACATCTACCTTTCCTTCCTGCTGGAAGTATGCCTTCGTACAGCCATGGCCTAAGAAGGGTGATCGTTCCTATCCCTCAAACTACCGTCCTATAGCTTTACTTTGTTGTCTATCTAAGGCTTTTGAATCAATCGTTAACCGGAAGATTCAAAATCACCTTTCCACTTCTGACTTTCGATCTGATCTCCAGTATGGGTTCCGCAAGGGGCGTTCTACTGGTGATCTCCTTGACTTCCTAACTGACTCTTGGTCATATTCTCTTAGCCGTTTCGGTGAAACCTTTGCTGTTGCGCTGGACATATCAAAAGCCTTTGATAGGGTCTGGCACAAATCTTTGCTTTCCAAACTACCCATCTACGGTTTCTATCCTTGTCTCTGTACCTTTATCTCCAGTTTCCTTTCTGACCGTTCTATTTCTGCTGTGGTAGACGGTCACTGTTCTTTCCCTAAACCTATTAACAGTGGTGTCCCGCAGGGTTCTGTCCTATCTCCTATTCTCTTTTTGTTGTTCATTGATGATCTTCTTTCCAAAACGAACTGTCCTATCCATTCTTACGCCGATGACTCCACTCTAAATTATTCAACTTCTTTTAATAAAAGACCCACTCAACAGGAACTAAACGATTTTAGGCTGGAGGCTGCAGAACGCTTAGCTTCAGAACGTACTATTATTTCCGATTGGGGCAAGAAGAACCTGGTATCCTTCAACGCCTCAAAAACACAGTTTCTCCACCTATCCACTCGACACAATCTTCCAGATGTCTATCCCCTATTTTCGACAGCACTCAGCTATCACCTTCTTCAACACTAAACATCCTCGGTCTATCCTTAACTCAAAATTTCAACTGGAAACTTCATATCTCTTCTCTTACTAAATCAGCTTCCTCGAGGCTGGGCGTTCTGTACCGTCTCCGCCAGTTCGTCTCCCACGCACAGACGCTTTCCATTTATAGGGGCCTTGTCCGCCCTCGTATGGAGTATGCATCTCGCGTGTGGGGGTTCTCCACTCATACAGCTCTCCTAGACAGAGTGGAGTCTAAGGACCGCTTTCACAGTCACTTTGTCAGTTTTGATCGTTACCAATTGCGGCGATCGCCGCTATAGAATTTCCAGTTAAAACTGGCCGATGGGGTAGTGGCGGCTGCGTGGTTAGCCTAGCCCCGCACCTTTCCACACACTCTCAACACCTCTTTCTTCCTCTGCAGCCGTCACTACCCTATCCGTATAGGCCAGTTTCACGTGAAAAACAATAGCGTCGATCGGCGCCATTGGTAACGATCAAAACAAACAAAACGACTGTGAAACCGGCCCTAAGGCTCTTCGTCTCATCAGCTCTCCTCCTCTTACTTATAGTCTTTTACCTCTTAAATTCCGCCGCCATGTTGCCTCTCTTTCTATCTTCTATCGATATTTTCATGCTGACTGCTCTTCTGAACTTGCTAACTGCATGCCTCCCCCGTTCCCGCGGCCCCGCTGCACACGACTTTCTACTCATGCTCATCCCTATACTGTCCAAATCCCTTATGCAAGCGTTGACAAGCATCTCCATTCTTTCATCCCCTTCACTGGTAAACTCTAGAATAGCCTACCTTCGTCTGTATTTCCTCCTGCCTATGACTTGACCTCTTTCAAGAAAAGTGTACCAAGACACCTCTCCACCCGAAATGGACCTCTCTTTTGGCTACTCTTTACTTTTATCTTTTATAGGAGCGGCGAGTAGCGGGCTTTTTTTTGTACTCTTTTTATTGCCTTTGAGCCGTGTCCTCTGATGGAAAAAAAAAACGTACTTGTGCTATCTATATGGAAATAATATGTTGTTGGCCTCGTCCCGATATTTGCAAGATACCGTTGCCTCGTTCAACATAATGTGAAAGTGGCTGTAATGTCACTGAATTCCAACTTTCCTATACTTCCATACCACCTCTGCATGTCACGAAACTCACGATAAATTAATTCAGACCCGGATAAGGTTTTACTGGCGCCGGGAATCGAACCCGCGACAGGCGATATGGGAAAACCTCTCCTTAAGTAGCCTGCCAAAGTGGTACCCCACTGGCACACTTGAGTTTAGGAGGCTTTCCGCGACAGTTGTGCCTCTGCATGACATGAATGTTAATTTTTTTTCGACGACATGGGAGCACGTACCCTACTACCACTGCAGTAAATCTTCGTAGTAACGATGCTCTGCTACTTCTAATGATACTACCACATCCACCACCACCATAACTACAATTAGTAATAATAATAATAAAGAGAAAAAGTGTAAGGAGGGGGACAGTCGTGACATTCTCTTGTAACCGGGGCGACAGTGGCGCCCCAAGCGGCGCGCACACATTACTCAGCGAGACGTAAATTACATGATAAGCACTCGGTTCTGTAATGATATATAACGCATTCATTCTCGCAAGATAAGCCCAAAACTATATTTTTCTTTCGATTTATTAAAAACAAGGAATGGTTAATTATGTATTTTGAATCACTTTTTATAAAGATTATTGAGTTTACACGTGTTAGACACCACAGTCAGTAAGTCGGCCAAACCACCACAACCACCACCGCCACCATCAGTCAGACAACCACACCACCACCACCACCATCAGTCAGACAATCACACCACCACCACCACCACCATCACTCAGACAACCACACCACCACCACCACCATCAGGCAGACAACCACACCACCACCACCACCATCAGTCAGACAACCACACCACCACCACCACCATCAGGCAGACAACCACACCACCACCACCACCACCATTAGTCAGACAACCACACCTCCACCACCACCATCAGGCAGACAACCACACCACCACCACCACCACCACCATCAGCCAGACAACCACACCACCACCACCACCACCACCATCAGTCAGACAACCACACCACCACCACCACCACCACCACCATCAGTCAGACAACCACACCACCACCACCACCACCATTAGTCAGACAACCACATCTCCACCACCACCATCAGGCAGATAACCACACCACCACCACCACCATCAGTCAGACAACCACACCACCACCACCACCATCAGGCAGACAACCACACCACCACCACCACCATCATTCAGACAACCACACCACCACCACCACCACCATCATTCAGACAACCACACCACCACCATCACCATCAGTCAGACAACCACACCACCACCACCACCATCACCACCACCACCACCACCATCATCACTCAGACAACCACACCACCACCACCACCATCACTCAGACAACCACACCACCATCACCACCATCACTCAGACAACCACACCTCCACCACCACCACCACCACCACCACTCAGACAACCACACCACCACCACCACCATCAGTCAGACAACCACACCACCACCACCACCACCACCATCAGTCAGACAACCACACCACCACCACCACCACCATTAGTCAGACATGTTAACGACTTTTAAGCGTCATTTTTAACGTGGTTAATGTAACGTGTTACGTTTAAGTTTAAGGCGCGAACTGCTGTCTCACGTCAGGTCCGGTGTAACGTTGCCTGCGTTCTCCAGTTGATTGAAGTGGTTGAGACAACACAATAGCCTTTTAGTTAAGTGATGTGTGGCCGAGCGGTAGCCGTTATAAGTTCACTTTAGTTCACTTTAGTTCTCTCTCTCAGGTTAATACAAATACCAAATGTATTTTAACTATATTAACAGTTGTACTACATAAGGTTTACAGTTTACGTGAGCGAGACGCACGAAATCAGAGACAGCCACACCGCTGCAGGGCGCGAGGCGGCAGAGCACCGCTCGCCTGCTCGTCACCCGTCTTCTCTCTCCGCGTTGTTCGCCCGTTTTATTTCCTTGTAGTTCGTCCGGAAGGGTGTGGGTTCCGGTTGATGACTGTTGATGAAAGTCATCATTTGCTGATCCTAGTGTCAGTTCATCACAGCTTCCCACGGCCAAAAGCACGACGTGTTGTTAGACATCCTGTTGTGCGACACCGACCGGGTGTCGCCACACGTACAGTCATACATACACATGTACATTATAATATACACATTACATCGCTCGGTTCTCTAAAAGTCGCGACCTCGCGACTCATCCGACCTTTAAAAGCAGTGTACCTACCCATGTTACAGTCGCACAATGTGTACTAGTTAAACGAGGTCCTGTTATGGTTGCATTAAAAAAATATATATACAAGTCAGAGCCCGCCTAACGATACAACATCGGGAAATGCCTATGATAATAAACATAATCATGGAAGTAACAAGAAATGGGCAAAGTACATACAGGGCGAGGTAAACAGGGCTAGAGTCGTGGACGTGGAAGCTCAGTACTATTCCGAGAAAACAAAATAATAGCTCGAAAAATTATTTACATGATACATCCTAGTAAAATTAAATTGACTAAACTGTCATTAGGATACATGGTAATGGAGCTATTTGGAATAGTAAAAAGAAAATGGAACAATCCTTGAAGAAGATCTGCTACACACTGAACCTTCGAGTCACACCCGGACACAAAACTGTCGCAGAGAAACACTCATCCGTTGCGTGACAATTAATTGCCAGTGTCGTTACCCTCGGCACGCCTTCGAGACGGGTGGGGTTTACAACAATAGATAAGGTTGTGTGAAAAGAGGTAATGTTATCCGTAGAGTCTCCTAATAGTTACAATGTGGTAACAAGGACAAGTCTGGAGAACCTTAGAAGCATCCGCAGTCAGCACCACTAACTCCTAATACTCCGTTTTACAGGTCTAAAGTACTATAAAAGAAAATCCTGTCACTAAGTTGTGAAATCACTGTTGTAACAAATCTCACTGAAATATATAATTCCAGCATAAAATTGATTAAAGTAACTCCAGCATTAATAAACATCAAATAAAAAAGAAAAAATTCCACCTATCCCTCGATCGTAACGAACGTGGATGACTGACATTTGTGATGCCAAAAATAATTCCCGTAACGGGTAACAGGGGTATGTCAAGCAAAGGGTAAGTAAGACTTGTCTGCTTACTTCCAAAGCTTACAGATATTCACATGCTGGTTACAATAAAAGTTAGGGACAGCATCTGCTCAAGTTTAGTTAAGTCTGTCTTTGCAGAGAAAAATGTCTTGTTTCAAGCAGAAGCACATGAGGTTCAAGGTTAAAAAGTACCTATCCCTATGTTATTCTACACCCTCGGTTATTAAGGCTCCAATTAAATTGAGAAGACTGACTGCCTTGCATCAACTCAGCAATAAAAGAAAATAGTGGGTTAGAGTGAAAAGTATTACTCAAGCACTCCCCTTCTCGCATGAAAAAGATGCAGACAAAAGCTCAGGAACCAAATATAAATTAGTAAATGCGAGGATGCAGGTTATAGTCGTTTGGTGGAAAGATAGACAAAGCAGTGTCAGGCTGAACCTCAAGCCGACGCTAGGCTTAGGAGACGATCACTTATGCACATTCTGTGTATTAAAAAAAAAAGATCGTAAAGCTCAAATTTCCAACCACCTATTTATCTGACTATTTCTGCCTAAACCACGGGTAAAATAACACACCAAGGAATTTTTGATTACCGCTGGTGACACCCAAAAAGGTTTAGGTCAGAGGGTCGTGAAGGCCCCCCTCCCCGACGAACGTGTCGACGGCAAACGAAGCTTCAAAAAGGACCCAAATTTACTTTAAATGCCATAAAAGTTGGCTGATAAAACCGTGTAGGTTGCCAGTGGGGCTGTAGTCAAGGGATACTGCACTCCTTCGAAGAGGAACTTTAAGGACAATCATGTACACAAGGAACTCTAGTAATAATCTAGCATTAGCTACATAAATGGTTTCTCCATCTATCTAGTTTCCCTGTTTAAAACACGAGATCAAATCAGTAGATAGCCTATAGGCGTCCACTGGCCTATTAAAAAGGCCACTCGTTTGCACAATGCCCACAGCAAAATATATACCCTTTATGAGGCTGTGTTGCCCATCTTCCCCAAATGTTTCAAGAAAAAGTGACCGAAACGCATCATAATCCTTCCGTCCTGTGAACGCGCTCCTGTTTATGAGGGCTGGCGTTCCCGTTCCCGGGATTGACCTTCGAGTGGCTGAGAGATATTTTATCTCCCGGATTTGACACGAATGAAATGTCCATGACAATCTCAATTTGAAACAAGAAGTCCCTGGCGGAACAATCTGCCTCCCTTGCTACCCTGCGAAAGGCCTAACTGCTGTTGCTGTTAGCGGGTGATTAGGGGCAGAAGCCATTGTGGGATTAGTAAGATAAGTAAATACCTCTTGGTTGCACATGCAGCGTAGGAGGAGCAAGCACCCTTTGAAGACTGCTACACTCCTTACATGGGAACAGTTACCGTTATCCTTGACGGCACTGTTCTTTCTCTCAACCCACCCCTCATAGTCCTCGGGTCAAGTTTCTCTGCCATTAAAAGAGTTACTAGTAAAATGAGGAGTAAAATGGTAAAAGAAAAAAAAATATTGCTGCAAAAATAAGTAAAGTAATAAGCATTCACCGCTAAGTATGTGCTCACTCCTCCCCGATGCTTTTAAAATGCATAATAAAAGAAGAAAAAGAATAATGAGTGAGGCTTAGCAAGACAAAACGTCTCCACTGTGCAATAAAATACACAAAAGAAAGGAGAAAAGAAAACGAATAATTATACATAAAATGCGTAACAATGTTACTCAAGAAAAATATTAAACAACCACACGCCAGAAAAATCAACAGCTGAAAAATCTAAAAGATTAGATACGGCCCCACACGCCTAAACACGTGAACATAATAATAGTAATTCACCTGAAATCATGTTACAAGTGGTGTACTTACTTAAACCGTATCAATGAGTGTCAGTTATAATGTGTTAAAAACCTCGAAGACAGCAACTCGATGCCCCACTACTCAGCACGCTCGCGTCCTTCGCCTCGCCGGTGGCAAGGGCAGGGCTGCAGGGGTGGCAGGGTCTGCCGTCCCCCGTCTGGTAGCGGTGGTGGGAGGGGCGGCGGGCAGACAATATACGCCCACCAGTCACCCTCAAAGGTCCGAGTTGCCTGGCGAAGATAAGTGCGCACCTACGACGAGTTGTGTCGCAGGAAGAAACAAATGCCTGGACACCTCCAAGGAAACTTGGTTGTGTGGGGGTGCAAGGCGGGGCGCGCGGGCTGTGTGGAGGTGCGGGGCGGAGCGGGGTGTGCTCTCGGGTGCGGCTGTATGCTGACTCGACTCACTGGGGCAGGAAAAGCCGCGCGCTGAGGTCAGCGTTTGCTTGCTGTGTCCGATACCGTTCACTGCCCCCACACACTGTCACTGAAGTACGTTTGAGAGAGAGAGATATAACAATTCGGAGTAGTTCGTAACCACCCTGCACATCATTTATGTTAACGACTTTTAAGCGTCATTTTTAACGTGGTTAATGTAACGTGTTACGTTTAAGTTTAAGGCGCGAACTGCTGTCCCACGTCAGGTCCGGTGTACCGTTGCCTGCGTTCTCCAGTTGATTGAAGTGGTTGAGACAACACAATAGCCTTTTAGTTAAGTGATGTGTGGCCGAGCGGTAGCCGTTATAAGTTCACTTTAGTTCACTTTAGTTCTCTCTCTCAGGTTAATACAAATACCAAATGTATTTTAACTATATTAACAGTTGTACTACATAAGGTTTACAGTTTACGTGAGCGAGACGCACGAAATCAGAGACAGCCACATCGCTGCAGGGCGCGGGGCGGCAGAGCACCGCTCGCCTGCCCGTCACCCGTCTTCTCTCTCTTCTCCGCGTTGTTCGCCCGTTTTATTTGCTTGTAGTTCGTCAGGAAGGGTGTGGGTTCCGGTTGATGACTGTTGATGAAAGTCATCATTTGCTGATCCTAGTGTCAGTTCATCACAGCTTCCTACGGCCAAAAGCACGACGTGTTGTTAGACATCCTGTTGTGCGACACCGTCCGGGTGTCGCCACACGTACAGTCATACATACACATGTACATTATAATATACACATTACAGACAACCACACCTCCACCACCACCATCAGGCAGACAACCACACCACCACCACCACCATCAGTCAGACAACCACACCACCACCACCACCATCAGGCAGACAACCACACCACCACCACCACCATCAGTCAAACAACCACACCTCCACCACCACCACCACCACCATCATTCAGACAACCACACCACCACCATCACCATCAGTCAGACAACCACACCACCACCACCACCACCACCACCATCACTCAGACAACCACACCACCACCACCACCATCACTCAGACAACCACACCACCACCACCACCACCATCAGTCAGACAACCACACCTCCACCACCACCACCACCACCACCATCACTCAGACAACCACACCACCACCATCACCATCAGTCAGACAACCACACCACCACCACCACCACCATCACTCAGACAACCACACCACCACCATCACCATCAGTCAAACAACCACACCACCACCACCACCATCACCACCACCACCACCATCACTCAGACAACCACACCACCACCATCACCATCAGTCAGACAACCACACCACCACCACCACCACCACCATCACTCAGACAACCACACCACCACCATCACCATCAGTCAGACAACCACACCACCACCACCACCACCACCATCACTCAGACAACCACACCACCACCATCACCATCAGTCAGACAACCACACCACCACCACCACCACCACCATCACTCAGACAACCACACCACCACCATCACCATCAGTCAGACAACCACACCACCACCACCCCCCCCACCATCACGCAGACACCCACACCACCATCACCATCAGTCAGACAACCACACCACCACCACCACCACCACCATCACTCAGACAACCACACCACCACCATCACTGTCAGTCAGACAACCACACCACCACCACCAATATCAGTCAGACAACCACACCACCACCACCACCATCAGTCAGACAACCACACCACCACCACCACCATCACTATCAGTCAGCCAACCACTATTACCACCGGTGAGCCAGCCACCACCACCATCACTCAGACAACCACACCACCACCATCACTGTCAGTCAGACAACCACACCACCACCAATATCAGTCAGACAACCACACCACCACCATCACCATCAGTCAGACAACCACACCACCACCACCACCATCACTATCAGTCAGCCAACCACTATTACCACCGGTGAGCCAGCCACCACCACCATCAGTTAGCCAGCCATACCACCATCACCACCACCAGTTATGCAACCACTCCTACCACCTATTTTTGTTAGGCGGTGGCTGAGTGAATAGTGTGACGGCACCGCGTCCAGGACGACGCAGGTTCGCGCCCCGCCAGGTGCCACAAGCTGGGATTGTTCAGTCACCGCTGAGTGGCCTAACACTTCCCACATGCTGTCCAGAACAGTGGCGGATCCAGGGGGTGGGGGGGTCCCACCTGGTCACGTGCCCCCCAAAAAATATTATATTTTTTTTTAATAACGAACTTACAAATAATAATGGTAATTATTATTATTATTATCATTATTATTATTACCATTATTATTAAAATACATAAATGAATAATTATCGCCGTAATTAACATAAACTTATGTTTAAAGCTAATAAGAAAAAACAAACGTGAAATACTCCCCCAGAACAAGTATTTACATCACAGAACATTCACGCTCTACAAGTTTCACCTCGCTGACTTGTCTAGTACGCGTATCGGGCAGGTGGTGGACGAAGGGTAGAGAGAGGCTCAGAGAGCTGCGGCTGGTCGGTATTGATGTACAAACACTACCTCTTAATAAATGATCCAGTTTTGGGCCTGAATGATTTACATGATTATGTTACTGAATTCAGAATGTGGAGATCACGTTGGTCTTCTGTACCTAAAAGTTCCTTGCCAAATGCTGTACTTGATACACATGAGCAGTGCTCATAAAATTATCCTGTTACAAAGAAATGATTACTCATTTATGCCACTTTGCCCATTTTATCTGCTACAGCTGAACAAAGTTGTTTTTACACTTCAACATATGAAATCATTCAGACGTTCAACTTAGGGCGAGGAGAGATTGGATGGGCTTGCAAAACTATGCATTCACCGTGAACTGACCATCGGTGATCTGATTGAAAATTTTGTTACGGCTGTCACTGATATATTTTCAAAAAAGAAAAAAACGAAGAAACTTTATTCTGTAATTTGTACATGAACACACACACACACACACACACACACACACACACACACACACACACACACCTCTCTCTCTCTCTCTCTCTCTCTCTCTCTCTCTCTCTCTCTCTCTCTCTCTCTCTCTCTCTCTCTCTCTCTCTTTAGTCATTGCTTTTGTCATAACATTTGTGTCCCTTATGCTACAGTGAATTGGATTAGTTTTAATGTACCAGTGAGTTCCTCCTAAAAACAAGTAGCTTAATGTTATCTAATACATTACTGTGGCTCAACACTTGACAAAAAAAAATTGTCATTTTTTTTATTTAGTTACCAAAGCACTGCTAATACAAATTACATCGAGTAAGTAAACTCAGGAGCAAAAATGTTCTCCTCCAGCTTCTTTTCCACATTCACTTCACAAAAAAAGTTAATGAAGCTCCTCTTGTAACCTAACATATTTTAGAATTACAATATGGAGTACAGGATGGGATGGGAAAAATTAGTAACACAAAGACTAACTAGCCTACAATGTCTGCCTAATAAAGTAAAACTCGTAGGTAAAGTGGGGAGCATGCGATATTCCTGCGCTTTGCATCGGTGCTCATTTCCGCCTTCTTGACCTTTTGAGCCTGTGGTGGACTCGTATCCACTAGCTCGGGGACACTTGGCCCTATGCCGTCTGGATTCCCACAATCTACCTTCCCCAAGTTTCCCCAGGTACCCGTTTATCGACCAACCCGAAAGGAAGGATGGACAGGAGCAATAGCTGGGTGGGCTGTGCGCCGAAGGCACCTAATCGGACTCGAACCGGTGCCCCGAGGAGTGGCAGGCGGTCAAAGAAACCACTCAGCTACGGAGGAGCAGGGGTGGGGTGTAAAGAGAGAAAGCCCATTTTATCTCTCACTCTGCCCTGGAATATAACCCAAAATCTCTATTCAACCGAAATAAATTCGGTTGCGAGCCGAGTGCCAAGTGCGCCCCCCCAAATTACTTTCTAGATCCGCCTCTGGTCCAGAAGACCACCTATCAACCCGGACTCTAGATTCTAGGATCAAAGATGAGCTCCGGGGGGCAGCATGAGCCAATGCACATAGTTGGGGACGATAACAGAAAACCTTATTCCCGATAACCGATAACTGATAATGAAAAATCTTATCGGTGATAACCGATATTCGTTAACTGGAAATACAAATATAGGCGATAACCGATCCATCCATCCGGAGTGCCAGTCAAGTGACGTCGGCGACCATGGATCTCCATCTCCTCCTGTCGTCAGCCAGTCTGATCAAGTCAACGGTCCCTCGTCCACCACCAAGGTGTTGCAGAATCGTGTCCATAAATTTGAGTCGTTGTCTCCCTCTCGCTCGTCTCCCCTCTATTCTTCCCAATAGACAGTGCTTCTCAAAGTTGTCTCCCCTCAGGATGTGTCCCACGAATCCCAGCTGCCTCAGCGGCCTCCGCTCTCAGCTGTCTCATTCTGCTCTCAGCTGCCTTGCTGAACAGAGGTGTCTCGCTCTTCGCTCCTACCAGGTGTCGCAGTTAGGTCACGATGCCCTACGGGCCTACGCCAATCGTTATGCTTGCCACTCCTGCAGAAGGGAGTTCACGAAGGACTTCCTCAACAAGGAGAACGATGAGTATACTGTGTGTTTCTTCTGTGAAACTGAACACAAGGTAAGTGTTAAATTAGAAGCGTTAGATAGTAAATTACAGTTTCTGGAGGGAGTGTTATGTTTAGATGGTGCGAGTGTCGGGGAGGGAGATTTCAAGGTTGTTGAAAAGGTAGAGAGATTGGAAGATAGAGTGGGTGAGGTAGAGAAGAAGGTAGATACATTAGATTCCTTCCAGCCTGTTAGAAAAGGGGGAAAGGCTGTAGCAGTAGATGTTAGTAACAGTGGGGTCGTGACGAGAAACAGGTTTCAGGTGTTAGGAGATCAAGTTGAGAATGATCCTAGCATCGTTCTTGTCGGGGACAGCTTAGTTAGACAGCAGGACCGTGAGTTTTGTAGGAAGGGAGCGAGGCGTCGCCATGTTGTTTTCACAGGAACCAGAATTGGGGACGCAGCTGAGAAGGTTGACGACTTCGTCGCTACTACCTCAGAGGAGACAATGTTTGTCAACGTGGTAGGAACAAACAATGTAGCGAAAGGTAGATCAGAGGAAATTGTAGACAAATATAGGAAACTTGTCGGAAAACTAAAAGAAAGCAGGAGACGTTCTGTAGTGTGTGGTTTGATCCCCCGCCACGATATCAACTCCTTCATTCTCAGTAGAATGCTGGGGATAAACGAACGTGTCAGGGATTTTTGTAATAGTAAGGGAGTCATGTTTGTGGACGTATGGGATCATTTTATTCATGACAGAAGCCTGTTTGCTAATGATGGCCTTCATCTAAATCGTGTGGGCAAGGCGAGGCTAGGCATAGTTTTTTAGTGCCTCGTACAGGCCTACCGGCCTCTTGTAGAATCCTGCGTTCTTATGTTCTTATGAGGAAATTTCGAAAGAGCTAAGACAGATGCAGCCACGAGGTGAGGTAGCTTCCGCCTTAGCCGGGAGGAAACCACACCCTGATAGTGAGGTCAGGCCGCAGGTGTACAGTACTGCGCAGGATGTCAGGTCACCAGACCCACAGGTGAGTGGTACTGAGGTAGCAGTGAGATCAACAGCCACGCAGGTGGTTGGTGAGGTAGGGGTAATTGAGGATAGTCAGGTCTGACGCGCTATTCCAATTCCTTTGAAACGACAGTTGATAGATGGCGCACAC
The DNA here is from genome assembly GCF_024679095.1 of Eriocheir sinensis. Taxonomy (NCBI): domain Eukaryota; kingdom Metazoa; phylum Arthropoda; class Malacostraca; order Decapoda; family Varunidae; genus Eriocheir; species Eriocheir sinensis. Next base: position 3,642,306 of record NC_066512.1, read on the forward strand.
TCGCCGAATAAATTAAACATCTTTTATGTAAATACCCGTAGCATCATTCAGAAGAGTAGCCACTTGATAATACATGCAGTTACTGAGAAACCCGACTTTATTTTGATCACGGAAACATGGCTGACTATGCGCGATAAACATCACTTGGTGAAGTAGCTATAAATGGTTACAATGCGTTTGCTAAGTGTCGTTTACACAAAAAAGGAGGTGTAATAATATATGCGAAAAATAATTTAAAAGTCATTCAGCTAAACATTGCCAAAACAGAGGCTTATGATTCATTGTATGTACAAGCAACGATCAATAATGAAAAGTATATTCTGGGCGTAATTTACCGACCTCCTAAATCAAATGAAGACATTGAAGGAAATCTCTACGCAGAGATAAATAGAGTTATCAGAAATAAAAATGCAATAATATGCGGTGACTTCCATAGCCCCTCCGTTAACTGGAATACACTTTCTGGCGACAGAGAAGGCGAGAGATTAATTAACTTTGCACAAAATTCATTTCTTAATTAAACTGTTACCATGCCGACACGCGGAAATAATATTCTTGATTTAATCTTCGCGACCGATAGTCATCTCATAACTGCCTGTGAGGTAGGCGAGCCATTTGCAAATAGCGACCACAGCATAATAAGATGTGCTTTGAATATTGAAACAAATGCACGAGCAAACTCACTCCTAATACCTAATTATAGTAAAGCAAATTTTACGGACCTAAAAAGAGAGCTGGTTTCAGTAAATTGGAATCATTTGCTCAACAACGTCAGCGTTCAAGAAATGTATAATCGTTTTACTGCACAAATCACAGCGAGTGTAAATAAATTCATTCCACTCAAGCCACGAAGGACTGATAATCAAAAACCGTTGAGGATGAATAATTACCTACAAAAAAATTATCGTCGAAAAAAGAAAACTCTATAAGAAATATAAACTGACACATAATCCACAGGATCATACTAATTACATCAATGTCAAGAGAGAGTGCGAAAGGAAAATCAGAAAACAGAAACGCGAATAATATGAGATGAAAATATCACTTGATGCCAAGAAAAATCCAAGGTTATTTTTCAATTACATAAGAAACAAACAAAAAAACAAAAAAGAAGTTAAAAATAACATCGGCCCACTACTATTAAGTGGCAATACGATTAGTGATGATAAAGGCATGGCGTCGGTCCTAAATTCAACCTTTAGTAGCGTATTTACAAAAGAAAACATAGCATCTATTCCAGCCCCGAGGAAAAATGTTCAAGGCCCTGAAGAACATAAGCTTGCATTGACCGAAATTGATATCAGCGAAGTGCGTGCGTACCTGCAGAAAATAGATCCAAATAAATCTCCGAGCCCCGATAATTTATCTCCTCGCGTGTTGAGATAATGTAATCAACAGCTAGAATTACCCATAACATTAATATTCAACAAGTCATTAGCACAGGCCAGTGTGCCTCTCGAGTGGAAAAAGGCCAATATTACCCCGATCTTTAAAAAAGGAGACAAAAAACAAGCCCGTAATTATCATCCTATCAGCCTTACGTCTGTCCTAATTAAACTATTAAAAATAATAATCAGGGATAAAATGATCACTTTCCTTGAAACAAATGATTTGATAACTGATAGTCAGCATGGATTTCGTAGTAATCGGTCTTGCCTTACCAACCTATTAACCTTTTTCAACGATGTTTATACATGTTGGGACGCCCGAAGCCCATATGACGTAATTTACCTAGATTTTCAGAAAGCGTTTGATAAAGTTCCTCACGTTAGGCTTATTTCAAAACTGCGTTCCCACGGTATTAGCGACCATCTATGTGCGTGGATTCATGACTGGCTCACCAACAGAGAACAACGTGTAGTTCTTAATGGTGAAGCATCGGATTGGCAACCCGTCACCAGTGGCGTGCCCCAAGGTTCGGTGCTGGGGCCAACACTATTCATAATTTACGTAAACGACTTAGAAATTGATATCCTATCAAAAGTAGCCAAATTCGCAGACGACACCCAATTAGGAGGTACGCTAATGAACAGTCAAAGTTGCGAGAACATTCAATCAGGCTTAATAAGACTTGCCGACTGGAGCGAAAAATGGCAAATGAGTTTTAACGTAGATAAATGTAAAGTAATGCACATAGGTGAAAAAGATCCTAACTTTAAATATCAGATTCAAGGACATGAGCTCAGCGAAGTAAAACAAGAAAAACATCTTGGTGTTATTATTAGTAACACTCTTAAAATGAGTGATCAATGTTCTGCAGCGAGTAAAAAAGGTAATATGATGTTGGGATTAATCTCAAGAAACTTTGATTATAAATCACCCGAACTTATGAAAAGATTATATTTAGCATTTGTAAGACCGCACCTAGAATACGCAGTTCAGTTCTGGTCACCGAACTATATCAAAGATCAAGTTTTGCTAGAAAAGATACAGCGACGAGCAACCAAACAAATTCCAGCGCTCCGAAACTTGCCATATGAAGAGCGTTTAAAGCGCTTAGATATGTTTTCCCTAAAAAAAGCGAAGGATAAGAGGTGACTTAATTGAAGTGTTCAAAATCCTTAATGGATTCGACAACATTAACCCGGATAGTCTATTTCAGAGAGACACCAACACAAGAACACGCAGCAACGGTATGAAGTTAAAGGGAAATCGATGTAACACATTGGTGTGCAGAAGTTTTTTCAATAACAGAGTCGTCGATCACTGGAATGGACTCCCACCGTCAGTAGTTAGTGCACAGAGTATCAATAGCTTTAAGTCTTCTTTGGATAAGTACTTCAGGGATATAAGATTATACTGACCCTTTTTCGCATGTTTTCAGACATATTGCAGCAAGACCTCAACCTATATTCATATAATTCTCCCCCACAACCAGATTGCAAGTAGCGAAAGTCAACAATAGAGTAAAGCAACAGTTAATGTCCGCATGATAGGTGGAGTGAGGTGTGGGTGCAGTAAGGTGACAGGTTACTGGTGCCGTGCCTAGTACCGCCGGTAAAACGAGGATCAAGCCTCCACCTGTGCCCCTGTAACTACACCTCACCCATCGTGAGTATTAAGGGGGATTCTGGGGCTGCCCTGTGTAGGCCACTCGGCCTCTTCCAGCCTCCCTGTATTTCTATGTTCTTATGTTCTTATGTAATGAAGTCATTTTCCCCCACAGCTTAGGTTACCAGTAGTGTAAGTTAAGGGTAGTAATTTCCTCTTATTTCTCTCTTTACTCTAAAATTTCCATGGCCCTTTCTTCCTTAAAGGTACATGGTGTTCTCTTCTAACTATTTCCTGCCGGCACGTTGCCGGAGGGAGAGGTGGGTGGGGAGGAGCCTTCATCTATTCTGTCCTGTCCTACCACACGTAGATTACTAGTAGTAGCGGTAGTAAACAGACACCCTCGTCATAGACCGATAGGTCTTCTGGTGTCTGTTCTTCCTATGTATTCCTATGTATTCCTCCTCACATTCCCCAATATATATCTCTCTGTGCCGGCCCTTCTCAAAACTTCCTCATTTGTAACTCTCGCCGTCCACGGGATTCTCATCATTCTTCGCAGGTACCACATCTCTACTGCCTCCAGTCTTTTTGCCATATTTTTCTTAAGTGTCCATGCTTCACATCCTTAAGTCAATGTTGACCACACATAGCATTTTAACATTCTCAATCTTAGTTTCATATTCATAGATACATTTGTCAGAATTTTCTTCATTTTAGCAAAAGTTGTTTTGGCAATGGTAACTCTTGTTTTTATATCCTTCTCACAGTCAACTTTTTCAGATATAATGCTTCCTAAATATTTAAATTATCTCACTTGATGGATACCTCTCCCTTGAATTTGAATATCAACGACCAGTCTCTCTTGTCTTTTAGTTATTCCCATGACTTCTGTCTTGTTGATGTTTATCCTCAATCCTTTTCTTTCACACGATTCCACAATGTTAACCAGTCTTTGTAATTTCTCCTCAGAGTCTGTTATTAACACGGTGTCATCTGCATACTGCAGGTTGTTCACATTCCTTCCTCCTATTCTAATATCCTCCTCATTTTTCAGTTCTTCAATACATTTTTGTCCATATAATAAAAAGAGATCGGATGATAAAATGCCCCCTTGTCTGACACCTCTGTGTATTTTTATCCAATCAGTCCTATCCTTGCCGACCTTTACAGCTGCCTTTTGTTCCCAGTATATATTGCGTAACAATCTGAGGTCCTTACCATCCATTCCAATATGACTGAGCATCCTCATTAATGGTTCGTGTCTCACTGTATCAAAAGCCTTTTCAAAATCGATAAAGCACATAAAAACATCCCTCTGCATCTCTACTGTTCTCTCCATGATCATTCTCAGGGCGAAAATTGCATTAGTCGTTCCTTTACCTTTCCTGAACCCATACTGTTCTTCCTGCACACAGTCATCTATCTTCTGTTTTATTCTGTTGTTAATCACTCTCAGTATTATCTTCCCGGGCTGACTTATAATACTAATCAACCGATGTTTCTCGCATTCCAGTGTGCCTTCCTTCTTTGGTATAGGTATGAAAATTGACTCCCTCATCCTTTGTGGTATATAGCCTGTATTGTATATCATATTAGCTAGTCTGGTCACTTTCTCTAAACCATACTCTCCAGTGGCTTCAATCATTTCCACCGAAATTTCATCTTCTTCAATAGCTTTGCCCCTTTTCATGTATTTTATGGCGTTTCTTACCCGATATAAATCCACAATTCCGATACTAGCTAGCGATAAGTCCGATAGGCGAAAACGATACTATATTGATATTTCAGATAGAAAAAAACATTGATGAATTTAAATTTTCATTATCTGTATTTTAGGAAACTTACAAAACCTGAAAACCACACTTTGACACATACCTATGGACTACTAGAAACGCCTGAGCCGGTGTTGTGTTATTTGGTGTCCCCACCGTTAAAAGCTGGCGCTTTTGTTTACAAACACTGGTCTCTCGTGAACTGCGCATGCTCAGACCAGCAAGCGTAGACCTGAACATTCTCACAAAGCTTTTTAACCGTAATTAAGAGTTGCTGGAATACAGTACCACTACCACCATCTTCGCTGTTTCTAGAACGACACTGTACGAGTTGTATTTATATGTACAGAGTGCCGTTCTAGAAACAGCGAGGATGGTGGTACTGTATGTCTGATTCAGCTTTCCAGCAACTCTTAATGTGTTAAAAAGCTTTGTGAGACTGTACAGGCTTACGCTTACTGGTCTGAGCATACGCAGTTCACGAGAGACCAGTGTTTGTAAACAAAAGCGCCAACTTTTGACGATGGGACACCAAATAACACAACACCGGGTGCCTTCAGTACCATGGCATGCTCACAAACGAACATGGAATATCAAATTTGAGGCAGTGAATAATCGTTTTTTGGGCAAAGTTAAATGATTTTTCTCTTTGATATATTGATTTTTGAGTAGCAAAAAAATAACCTAGTGTTTTAATATTGATGATCTAAGTATGCAATCTCTTCACCGAAGATATTTAATTCCCCGAAGTTTTGTCATACAACACCGGGCCCCCGGGCCACGCATGCGCAGAAGGGAGACAACGTTTTTTTTTTTTTCTGAGAGGCGAAATAAAGTAGCGATTATCGCTAGTTTGGTTACAAAAGTAACGAAGATACCGATATATATTTGAATAAATAGCGGATTGCCGATAACCCGATTTTGTTATAAGCGATAAAGTGTCGTGATAACTTATCTCAACTGGAAACTTCATATCTCATCTCTTACTAAATCAACTTCCTCGAGGCTGGGCGTTCTGCACCGTCTCCACCAGTTCTTCTCCCCTGCACAGTTGCTGTCCATATACAGGGGCCTTGTCCGCCCTCGTATGGAGTATGCATCTCATGTGTGGGGGGGCTCCACTCACACAGCTCTTCTGGACAGAGTGGAGGCTAAGGCTCTTCGTCTCATCAGCTCTCCTCCTCATACTGATAGTCTTCTACCTCTTAAATTCCGCCGCAATGTTGCCTCTCTTTCTATCTTCTATCGATATTTCCACGCTGACTGCTCTTCTGAACTTGCTAACTGCATGCCTCCCCTCCCAGGCCCCGCTGCACTCGACTTTCTACTCATGCTCATCCCTATACTGTCCAAACCCCTTATGCAAGAGTTAACCAGCATCTTCACTCTTTCATCCCTCACGCTGGTAAACTCTGGAACAATCTTCCTTCATCTGTATTTCCTCCTGCCTACGACTTGAACTCTTTCAAGAGGAGGGTATCGGGACACCTCTCCTCCCGTATTTGATCTTCCTTTCGGCCACCTCTTTTGTTTCTTTTTTAGGAGCAGCGAGTAGCGGGCTTTTTTTTTTATTATTGTTTTCTTTTTTTGTGTGCCCTTGAGCTGCCTCCTTTGTTGTAAAAAAAAAAAAAAAAAAAAAAGCCAACACCGGTCACCCAACCACACCACTATCACCACCACCGGTCAGCCAGCCACACCAGTATCACCACCACCGGTCAGCCGGCTACACCACCACCAACACCGGTCAGCCAGACACACCACTATCACCAACACTGGTTAGCCAGCCACACCAGTATCACCACCACCGGTCAGCCGGCTACACCACCACCACCGGTCAGTCAGCCGACTACACCACCACCACCACCGGTCAGCCAGTCACACCACCACCACCACCACCACCACCAATCAGCCAACCACACCACTATCACCAACACCGGTCAGCCAGCCACACCACTATCACCACCACCGGTCAGCCAGCCACACCACTATCACCACCACCAATCAGCCGCCACACCACCACCACCACCACCGGTCAGCCAGCCATACCACCACCACCACCGGTCAGCCAGCCACACCAGTATCGCGACCACCGGTCAGCCAGCCACACCACTATCACCACCACCGGTCATCCAGCCACACCGCCACCACCACCACCGGTCATCCAGCCACACCAATATCACCACCACCGGTCAGCCAGCCACACCGCCACCACCACCACCGATCAGCCAGCCACACCACTATCACCACCACCGGTCAGCCGGCTACACCACCACCACCACCGGTCAGCCAGCCACACCACTATCACCGCCACCGGTCAGCCGGCTACACCACCACCACCAACGGTCAGCCAGCCACACCACTATCACCACCACCGGTCAGCCGGCTACACCACCACCACCACCACCGGTCAGCCAGCCACACCACCACCACCACCACCGGTCAGCCAGCCACACCACCACCACCACTACCGGTCAGCCAGCCACACCACCACCACCACCACCGGTCAGCCAGCCACACCACCACCACCACCGGTCAGCCAGCCACACCACCACCACCACCACCGGTCAGCCAGCCACACCACTATCACCACCACCGGTCAGCCGGCTACACCACCACCACCACCACCACCACCGGTCAGCCGGCTACACCACCACCACCACCACCGGTCAGCCAGCCACACCACCACCAACATCACCGGTCAGCCAGCTATACCACTATCACCACCACCGGTCAGCCAGCCACACCACCACCACCACCGGTCAGCCAGTTATACCACTATCACCACCACCGGTCAGCCAGCCACACCACCACCACCACCGATCAGCCAGCCACACCACCACCACCACAACCACCGGTCAGCCAGCCACCACCACCACCACCACCACCACCGGTCAGCCAGCCACACCACCACCACCACCGATCAGCCAGCCACACCACTATCACCAACACCGGTCAGCCAGCCACACCACTATCACCATCACCGGTCAGCCTGCGACACCACTATCACCACCCGGTCAGTTGCCTACACCACCCACACCTGGTCAGCCGCCACCACTATCACCATCACCGGTCA
>NC_066512.1:3655144-3716925 GCF_024679095.1 Eriocheir sinensis
ATGAGGAGGGTATCAGGACGCCTCTCCTCCCGAAATTGATTTATCTTTTTGGCCACTCCTCTTTACTCTATTCAGGAGCAGTAAGTAGCGGGCTATTATTTTCATTATTGATTTCTTTTCTTTTACGCCCTTCAACTGTCTCCTCTGCTGTAATATATATATATATATATACCTATAATATATATATATATATATATATATATATATATATATATATATATATATATATATATATATATATATATATATATATATATATATATATATATATATATATATATATATATATATGGGTAGGCGGTGGCCGAAGTGATAGCGTACTGGACCCACATTCGCCGCGTGATGGACGACGCGGGTTCGAATCCTCACGCTACCACTCGGATTTTTCGGTCACCGCCGAGTGGCTTAAAACTACCCACATGCTGTCCTGAAGACCACCCATCAACCCGGACTCTAGAGGAAGCCGTCCAAGCGAATCAAGTACGAGTTCGGGGGCAGGCATGAGCCAATGCAAGATGGCGCCACTATAAACACTCGCCTGCGTCAGAACAGGCTAAGCCGACCATCAAGCCCCACCTGGAAGAAGCCTTTGGGCCGACTCATCCCCCCCCACTGGAAGATGCCTGCTATAGCAATAGGCAAAAAAAAAAAAATATATATATATATATATATATATATATATAAGATATATAATATATATATAAATATATATATATATATAGATATATATATATATATATATATATATATATATATATATATATATATATATATATATATATATATATATATATATATATATATATATATATATATATATATATATATATACATATATATATATATATATATATATATATATATATATATATATATATATATATATATATATATATGTATATATATCATATATATATCATATATATGTATGTATCTATCTATCTATCTATTTATCTATATATATATATATATATATATATATATATATTTTTTTACAACATAGGAGGCAGCTCAGGAGCACACAAAAAAAGAAAACAATAATAAAAAAAAAGCCCGCTACTCGCTGCTCTTAAAAAAGAAACAAAAGAGGTGGCCGAAAGGAAGATCAAATACGGGAGGAGAGGTGTCCAGATACCCTCCTCTTGAAAGAGTTCAAGTCGTAGGCAGGAAGAAATACAGATGAAGGAAGATTGTTCCAGAGTTTACCAGCGTGAGGGATGAAAGAGTGAAGATGCTGGTTAACTCTTGCATAAGGGGTTTGGACAGTATAGGGATGAGCATGAGTAGAAAGTCGAGTGCAGCGGGGCCGCGGGAGGGGGGAAGGCATGCAGTTAGCAAGTTCAGAAGAGCAGTCAGCGTGGAAATATCGATAGATGATAGAAAGAGAGGCAACATTGCGGCGGAATTTAAGAGGTAGAAGACTATCAGTATGAGGAGGAGAGCTGATGAGACGAAGAGCCTTAGCCTCCACTCTGTCCAGAAGAGCTGTGAGGGAGCCCCCACACATGAGATGCATACTCCATACGAGGGCGGACAAGGCCCCTGTATATGGACAGCAACTGTGCAGGGGAGAAGAACTGGTGGAGACGGTGCAGAACGCCCAGCCTCGAGGAAGTTGATTTAGTAAGAGATGAGATATGAAGTTTCCAGTTGAGATTTTGAGTTAAGGATAGACCGAGGATGTTTAGTGTTGAGGAAGGTGATAGCTGGGTGTTGTCAAAGAATAAGGGATAGTCGTTTGGAAGATTGTGTCGAGTGGATAGGTGGAGAAACTATGTTTTTGAGGCGTTGAAGGACACCAGGTTCTTCTTGCCCCAATCGGAAATAATAGTAAGGTCTGAGGCTAGGCGTTCTGCAGCCTCCAGCCTTGAGTCGTTAAGTTCCTGAAGGGTGGGTCTTCTATTAAAATAAGTTGAGTAATGCAGAGTGGAATCATCGGCGTAGGAATGGATAGGACAGTTCGTTTTGGAAAGAAGATCATCAATGAACAACAGAAAAAGAGTGGGAGATAGGACAGAACCCTGTGGGACACCACTGTTTATAGATTTAGGGGAAGAACAGTGACCGTCTACCACGGCAGAAATAGAACGGTCAGAAAGGAAATTGGAGATAAAGGTACAGAGAGAAGGATAGAAACCGTAGGAGGGTAGTTTGGAGAGCAAAGATTTGTGCCAGACCCTATCAAAAGCTTTTGATATGTCCAGCGCAATAGCAAAAGTTTCACCGAAACGGCTAAGAGAGGATGACCAAGAGTCAGTTAAGAAGGCTAGGAGATCACCAGTAGAACGCCCCTTGCGGAACCCATACTGGCGATCAGATAGAAGGTTAGAAGTGGAAAGGTGCTTTTGAATCTTCCGGTTAAGGATTGATTCAAAAGCTTTAGATAGACAAGAAAGTAAAGCTATAGGACGGTAGTTTGATGGATTGGAGCGGTCACCCTTCTTAGGTACAGGCTGTATGAAGGCATACTTCCAGCAAGAAGAAAAGGTAGATGTTGACAGGCAGAGGCGAAAGAGTTTGACCAGGCAGGGTGACAGCACGGAGGCACAGTTTTTAAGGATAATAGGAGGCACTCCATCAGGTCCATAAGCCTTCTGAGGATTGAGGCCAGAGAGGGCATAGAAAACATCATTTTGAAGAATCTTTATAACAGGCATAAAGGAGTCAGAGGGGGGATGAGTAGGAGGAATATGCCCAGAATCGTCCAAAGTGGAGTTTTTAGTAAAAGTTTGAGAGAAGAGTTCAGCCTTAGAGATAGATGAGACGGCAGTGTTGCCGTCAGGACTGAGGAGTGGAGGGAAAGATGAAGAAGTGAAGTTGGAGGAGATGTTTTTGGCTAGATGCCAGAAGTCACGGGAAGAGTTAGAGAAAGCAAGGTTTTGACATTTTCTATTAATGAAAGAATTTTTGGTTAGTCGGAGAATAGATTTGGCACGATTTCGGGCAGAAATATAAAGTTCATAATTAGCATTAGTTTGAAGGCTCTGGTACCTTTTGTGAGCTACCTCTCTATCATTGACAGCACGAGAACAAGCGTGATTAAACCAAGGCTATTTAGCGTAAGGAGTAGAGAAGGAACGAGGAATGTATGCCTCCATTCCAGAGACAATCACCTCTGTGATGCGCTGAGCACACACAGAGGGGTCTCCCTCCTGGAAGCAATAATCATTCCACGGGAAATCGGAAAAGTACATCCTCAGGTCGTCCCACCGAGCTGAAGCAAAATGCCAGAAGCATCGCCTCTTCGGTGGATCCAAAGGGTGTACAGGAGCGATAGGACAGGGTGCAGAAATAAGATTGTGATCGGAGGAGGCCAACGGAGAGAACAGTTTGACAGAATAAGCAGAAGGGTTTGAGGTAAGGAAGAGGTCTAGAATGTTGGGCCGATCTCCAAGACGGTCGGGAATACGTGTAGGGTGCTGGACCAACTGCTCTAGGTCGTTGAGGATAGCAAAGTTGTAGGCTTGTTCATCAGGATGGTCAGTGAAAGAGGATGAAAGCTAAAGCTGGTGGTGAACATTGAAATCTCCTAGGATGGAGATTTCAGCGAAGGGAGAGTGGGTCAATATGTGCTCCACTTTAGAATTGAAATAGTGAAAGAATTTTACATAGTTGGTAGAGTTAGGTGAGAGATAAACAGCACAGATGTATTTAGTAATAGAATGACAATGAAGTCTTAGCCAGATGGTGGAAAATTCAGAAGAGTCAAGGTCGTGGGCACGAGATCAAGTGATGTCGTTGCGCACGTAGGCGCAACATCCAGCTTTGGATTGAAATTTAGGATAGAGATAGTAGGAGGGAACAGAGTAGAGAGTGCTGTCAGTAGCCTCAGAAACCTGTGTTTCGGTAAGAAAGAGAAGGTGAGGTTTAGAGGAGGAGAGATGATGTTCCACAGAATGAAAATTAGAGCGAAGACCGCGAATGTTGCAGAGATTGAGAAGAAAGAGGTTCGAGGAGTTATCAAGACACCTCTCGGGTCAGCAGCCAGAAGGGGAGTCCTCCCTGGGGGAATTTGTGGTCCCCCCCCCCAGGAGGGGACTCCGAGGCTTGGTGTATGTGCGCCATTTTGAAATTTTAATTTTGGGAAAAGGTGTATATGTTGTGTGAATGTAGTGTGGTGTGGATAAAGAGAGGATCTGTCTTTAGAGAGCATGCTGAACTACTCTCCGGTGTTGGTGAGACAATAGGGAAACGGTTAGTGAGGACATGGGAAGGGTCTTTGGAGGGCTTCAGCTCCCTACTCACATCCCATATATACCTCACCGGGAGTGGCTTGCGCCCGTTCGGTAGGTGTCTTCCTACCTACTCCAGCCAATATATATATATATATATATATATATATATATATATATATATATATATATATATATATATATATATATATATATATTTTTTTTTTTTTTTTTTTTTTTTTTTTCAACAAAAGAGACAGTTCAAGGGAACAAAAAAGTAAACAATAATAAACAAAAATAAGCCCTCTACTCGCTGCTCACAAAAAGAATCCAAAGAGGTGCCCGAAAGAGAGGTCAACTTCGGGAGGAGACATGTCCTGATACCCTCCTCTTGAAAGAGCTCAAGTCGTAAGCAGGAGGAAATACAGAAGAAGGAAAATTGCATAAGGGGTTTGGACAGTATAGGGATGAGCATGAGTAGAAAGTCGCGTGCAGCGGGGCCGCGGGAGGGGGGGAGGCATGCAGTTAGCAAGTTCAGAAGAGCAGTCAGCATGAAAATATCGATAGAAGATAAAAAGAGAGGCAACATGGCGGCGGAAATTAAGAGGTAGAAGACTATCAGTAAGAGGAGGAGAGCTGATGAGACGAAGAGCCTTAGACGCCACTCTGTCCAAGAGAGCTGTGTGAGTGGAGCTCCCCCCACTCGTGAGATGTATACTCCATACGAGGGCGGACAATGCCCCTGTATATGGATAGCATCTGTGCGGGGGAGAAGAACTGGCGGAGACGATACAGAACGCTCAACCTCGAGGAAGCTGATTTAGTGAGAGACGAGATGTGAAGTTTCCAGTTAAGATTTTGAGTTAAGGATAGACCGAGGATGTTTAGTGTTGAAGATGGTGACAGCTGAGTGTTGTCGAAGAATAGGGGATAGGTGTTTGGAAGATTGTGTTGAGTTGATAGGTGGAGAAATTGGGTTTTTGAGGCATTGATAGGACACAAGGTTCCTTTTACCCCAATCGGAAATGATAGTAAGGTCCGAGGTTAAGCGTTCTGCAGCATCCAGCCTGGAGTCATGTAATTCCTGTTGAGAGGGTCTTCTGTTGAAAGAAGTTGAATAATGCAGAGTGGAGTCATCAGCGTATGAATGGATACGACAGTTTGTTATGGAAAGAAGATCATTGATGAATAACAGGGAGAGAGTGGGTGATAGAATAGAGCCCTGTGGAACACCACTGTTAATAGGTTTATGAGAAGAACAGCGACTATCTACCACAGCAGAGACAGAACGGCCGGAAAGGAAACTGGAGATAAACGAACAGAGAGAAGGATAAAATCCGAAAGAGTGCAGTTTAGAAAGCAAAGACTTGTGCCAGACTCTATCGAAGGCTTTCGATATGTCTAGCGCAACTGATAAAGTTTCACCGAAACGGCTAAGAGAGGGTGACCAAGAATCAGTTAAGAGAGCAAGAAGATCGCCTGTAGAATGCCCCTTGCGGAACCCATACTGGCGATCAGATAGAAGGTTAGAAGTGGAAAGGTGCTTTTGAATCTTCCGGTTAAGGATTGATTCAAAAGCTTTAGATAGACAGGAAAGTAAAGCTATAGGCCGATAGTTTGAGTGATTGGAACGGTCACCCTTCTTAGGCACTGGTAGTGGCGTAGTAAGGGGGGGGGCGGTCCGCCCCGGGTGACAGCTTGAGGGGGGTGCCATGGTACAGGTTCAAGTCTAATGGCTAAATTCAGTGACGTAGCTAAGGGAATTGTTGGGGTCATAATATCACGCACCCCCAGGCCCCCAACAAAGGGGCCCGCCGCCCCCCCAAATGGTATTTTTGGGAACTCCCACTTGCTGCCATACTCATTTGTAGAAGTGTGTGGGGGAACCCCACAAGGAGACCAGACACGCGGGCCCGCGCCCCCCAGTTCTCCAGCCATGCCGGCATATATAATGCCGCTGCGGATAACGATGGAGTTTTGATTACCCAGCTCCAGCCACGTGTGATACCGTGAGTGACGGTGCCTTGTGTTTCATATGACTGTAGCAGATGAATTGCTTTGCTTGTAGCAGATGTTATTTGTATACTATAATGAACTTATTTTTGCATAATGTTGAAGCTAAAGAACTGTACTCTATGATGTTAAAAACTTGAATATAATTTTTTGATGTAGCATGAATCTTGCTGAACGGTATCGTAGGTAGGTGAGAGGGGAGGCGCCTAAGTGTTTGTTGTAGCATGAATCTCGCTGAACGGTATCGTAGGTAGGTGAGAGGGGAGGCGCCTAAGTGTTTGTTGTAGCATGAACCTCACTGAACGGTATCGTCGGTAGGTGAGAGGGGAGACGCCTAAGTGTTTGTTGTAGCATGAATCTCGCTGAACGATATCGTAGTTAGGTGAGAGGGGAGACGCCTAAGTGTTTGTTGTAGCATGAATCTCGCTGAACGATATCGTAGTTAGGTGAGAGGGGAGACGCCTAAGTGTTTGTTGTAGCATGAATCTCGCTGAACGATATCGTAGTTAGGTGAGAGGGGAGACGCCTAAGTGTTTGTTGTAGCATGAATCTCGCTGAACGATATCGTAGTTAGGTGAGAGGGGAGACGCCTAAGTGTTTGTTGTAGCATGAATCTCGCTGAACGATATCGTAGGTAGGTGAGAGGGGAGACGCCTAAGTGTTTGTTGTAGCATGAATCTCGCTGAACGATATCGTAGGTAGGTGAGAGGGGAGACGCCTAAGTGCGTGACGGAAACAAAACAAGCTCGTCATGGAAACATCTGCGTCGCATGCTTTTGTATTATTATCATAATGATAATAACTATTATTATTATTATTATTATTATTATTATTATTATTATTATTATTATTATTATTATTATCATCATCTTAATATTATTATCATTTCATGTTGAAAACCAAAATCATCGTTAAGTGACTGAAGTATCATGCAGATATATAAAATAATAACAATAATGATAATAATAAGAAGAAGAACTGAAGAAGAATTATAATAAGAATGCTGATAATAATAATAATTAATGTCAGCCAGTTTTTTATCTGCTTTTCAGTGGTTGTCTCTGAATTTGTCTGGCTGGAATAGTAAGCGATGGATGGGGATATTATAATAATAATAATAGCCTAATCAATTAAGGCAGGGCATTCAAAACCATGAATATATATATATATATATAAATATATATATATATATATATATATATATATATATATATATATATATATAAAATAATAGGATGTAGCAAATCAGTATGGCCGCCGCGCCATGCCATAGAGGCCTGCTGAGTGCTGCACCGTGCACACTGGTGACTGGAGGCTGTAATTGTGAACGCCTGCTGCTGTAAGGTATAAGAGTCGTTTTTTGGCAACCTTTTAGTACATAGATCTTAAGATACAGGACTGCTAGGGGCTGTGTGCACAGGGGCCGGCAGGATGTAGGCGAGGGCAGCATGGGGGCTGTGCGTTGTGGCGGTGTGTGTGTGCCGTGTGCTTGGTTACGGCGGTAACGTGTGTGGCAAAATGTGTACAAAACACACCAGAACATGACGGTAGAGGTTCAGGACAAACATGACTCGCGGCACCACACTAATACTATGACAAACAGTAGGGTGAAGGAACCTTAAAAGCCGATATGTCTAGCGCAAATGAGAAATTTTCACCGAAACGGCTAAGAGAGAATGACCAAGAATCAGTTAAGAGAGCAAGAAGATCGCCAGTAGAACGCCCCTTGCGGAACCCATATTGGCGATCGGATAGAAGTTCATGAGTGGAAAGGTGCATTTGAATCTCCCGGTTAAGGATTGATTCAAAAGCTTTAAACAGGCAGGAAAGTAAAGCTATAGGGCGGTAGTTTCAGGGATTGGAACGGTCACCCTTCTTAGGCACAGGCTGTATAAAGGCATGCTTCCAGCAGGAAGGAAAGGTAGATGTTGACAGGCAGAGGCGAAAGAGTTTGTCCAGGCAAGGTGTCATCATGGAGGCACAGTTTTTAAGTAGTACAATAGGAGGCACTCCATTAGGTCCATAAGCCTTCTGAGAGTTGAGGTCAGAGAGGGCATAGAAAACATCACTCTTAAGAATCTTAATAACAGGCATAAGGGAGTCAGAGGGGCGATGAGTAGGAGGAATATGCCCATAATCGTCCAGAGTGGAGTTGTTACAGAAAGTTTGAGAGAAGAGCTCAGCCTTAGATATAGATGAGACGGCGGTGCTGCCATCAGGGTTAAGGAGAGGAGGGAAAGATGGAGAAGTGAAATTGGAGGAGATATTTTTGGCTAGGTGCCAGAAGTCACGGGAAGAATTAGAAAAAGCAAGGTTTTGACATTTTCTATTTATGAAAGATGTTTTGGTAAATCGAAGAATATGTTTGGGATGTTTGTGTGTGTATATATATATATATATATATATATATATATATATATATATATATATATATATATATATATATATATATATATATATATATATATATATATATATATATATATATATATATATATATATATACGCACGCACGCACGCACACCTTGGGAGGGGGGTTCCAAATTATACTCCGCCCCGGGTGCCAAGTACTGTAGGAACGCCTCTGGGCACAGGCTGTACGAAGGCGTACTTTCAGCAGGAAGGAAAGGTAGATATTGACAGGCAGAGACGAAAGAGTTTGACCAGGCAGGGTGTCAGCACGGAAGCACAGTTTTTAAGGACAATAGGAGGCACTCCATCAGGTCCATAAGCCTTCTGAGAGTTGAGGCCAGAGAGGGCATAGAAAACATCATTAGGAAGAATCTTAATAACAGGCATAAAGGAGTCAGAGGGGGGATGAGTAAGAGGAATATACCCAAAATCGTCCAGAGTGGAGTTGTTACAGAAAGTTTGAGCGAAGAGTTCAGCCTTAGAGATAAAAGAGTCGGGAGTGCTGCCGTCTGGGTTAAGAAGGGGCGGGAAAGAGGAAGAAGTGAAATTGGAGGAGATAATTTTGGCTAAGTGCCATAAGTCTCTGGAAGAATTAGAGAAAGCAAGGTGTTGACATTTGCTATGGATAAAGGAGTTTTTGGTAAGTCGAAGAATAGATTTGGCGCTATTCCGGGCGGAAATGTAAAGGTCATAGTTAGCGGGAGTTCGAAGGCTCTGGTACCTTTTGTGAGCTGCCTCTCTATCTTTGACAGCACGAGAACAAGCGTGATTAAACCAAGGCTTTTTAGCATGAGGAGTAAAGAAAGTACGTGATGCGCTGGGCACACACAGATGGGTTTCTATCCTTGAAGCAGTAATCATTCCACGGGAAATCGGAAAAGTACATCCTCAGGTCGTCCCACCGAGCTGAAGCAAAACGCCAGAAGCATCGCCTCTTCGATGGGTCCAGAGGGTGTACAGGAGCGATAGGACAGAATACAGAAATAAGGTTGTGATCGGATGAGCCCAACGGAGAGAACAGTTTGACAGAGTAAGCAGAAGGGTTTGAGGTAAGGAAGAGGTCTAGTATGTTGGGCCGGTCTCCAAGACGGTCGGGAATATGTGTAGGGTGCTGAACCAACTGTTCTAGGTCATTGAGGAGAGCAAAGTTGTAGGCTTGTTCACCAGGCTGGTCAGTGAAAGAGGATGAAAGCCAAAGCTGGTGGTGAACATTGAAATCTCCGAGGATGGAGATTTCAGCGAAGGGAGAGTGGGTCAAGATGTGCTCCACTTTAGAGTTCAGGTAGTCAAATAATTTTACATAGTTAGTAGAATTAGGTGAAAGGTAAACAGAACAGATGTATTTAGTAATAGAATGACAATGAAGTTTCAACAAGATGTTGGAAAATTCAGAAGAGTCAAGGTCGCGGGCACGATATATATATATATATATATATATATATATATATATATATATATATATATATATATATATATATATATATATATATATATATATATATATAAAGATCTGTAAAGGCGTTAGACTCATCCAACCTGCAAGGGTAAAGGGATCGCAGCTTTTTGGCTACACTCCTGTCCCAGTGATTGTAGCCAAAAAGCTGCGATCCCTTTTCGCTTGCAGGTTGGATGGGTCTAACGCTCGCCTTTACAAGCTGTGGCACATAGCTGAGAGATGGGAGTTAATTTGTTCAGATGTTTCCTGAAAGGAGGACGAGGAAGAGGTATAGTCGAAGACCGACGTCTTCCAGATGTTGTATCCTGTTTGGGTAGTACCGTCTCTTCGCTACTCGGAAGTGTGTGTTTTATTAGTTGCCAGTCAGTATCCTCCCCGAATGAACTTGGAACTCATCTTTGGGAACAGGTGTAGCCTCATTTCACATACACAACAATCACCCGGGAGGAGGAGCACATTACCCACCTTACGCCATGTACCGATTTACTGTTTGGTGGACAAGGGCCATTGCGTGAAGGAAACTTCTGATCCTTCTCCAATTCGCCCGAACATTAAACAAGCGTGCTAACGACTGCACCACATTCCTCGTTGCACTACGAAGCCCATTGTCTGTGTGTGTGTGTGTGTGTGTGTGTGTGTGTGTGTGTGTGTGTGTGTGTGTGTGTCTATTTTTTAATGTTTTGATTATCTACTTATTATCAAGTCTTTTAAAGTGTCTGCTTCCGTATTGACACCCTGTTTGGTCAAACTCTTTCGTCTCTGCCTATCAACATCTACCTTTCCTTCTTGCTGGAAGTATGCCTTCAAACAGCCTGTGCCTAAGAAGGGTGACCGTTCCAATCCCTCAAACCACCGCCCTATAGCTTTACTTTCCTGTCTATCTAAAGCTTTTGAATCAATCCTTAACCGGAAGATTCAAAAGCATCTTTCCACTTCTGACCTATCTGATCACCAGTATGGGTTCCGCAAGAGGCGTTTTACTGGCGATCTTCTTGCTCTCTTAACTGATTCTTGGTCATCCTCTCTTAGCCGTTTCGGTGAAACTTTCAGTTGCGCTAGACATATCGAAAGTCTTCGATAGAGTCTGGCACAAGTCTTTTCTTTCTAAGCTGTTCTCTTCCGGATTATATCCTTCTCTCTGTTCCTTTATCTCCAGTTTCCTTTCCGGCCGTTCTAGCTCTGCTGTGGTAGACGGTCACTGTTCTTAACCTAAACCTATCAACAACGGTGTTCCACAGGGCTCTGTCCTATCACCCACTCTCTTCCTGTTATTCATCAA
This sequence comes from Eriocheir sinensis, assembly GCF_024679095.1. Taxonomy (NCBI): domain Eukaryota; kingdom Metazoa; phylum Arthropoda; class Malacostraca; order Decapoda; family Varunidae; genus Eriocheir; species Eriocheir sinensis. Next base: position 3,666,477 of record NC_066512.1, read on the forward strand.
TGATCTTCTTTCTATAAAAAAATGTCCTTTCCACTCATACGCTGACGACTCCACTCTGCATTATTCAACTTCTTTCAACAGAAGACCCTCTCAATAGGAATTACAAGACTCCAGACTGATGGCTGCAGAATGCTTAAACACAGACCTTGCTATCATTTCTGATTGGGGTAAAAGGAACCTTGTGTCCTTCAATGCCTCAAAAAAAACATTTTCTCCATCTATCAACTCGACACAACCTTCCAAATACCTATCCCCTATTCTTCGACAGCACTCAGCTGTCACCTTCTTCAACACTAAATATCTTCTTTCTATCTTTTGCTCAAAATCTCAACTGGAAATTTCACATCTACTCCCTTACTAAATCAGTTTCCTCGAGGTTGGGCGTTCTGTATCGTCTCCGCCAGTTCTTCTCCTCCGCACAGATGCTCTCCATATATAGGGGCATTGTACGCCCTCGTATGGAGTATGCATCTCACGTGTGGGGGGGCTTCACTCACACAGCTCTTCTGGGCAGAGTGGAGTCTAAGGCTCTTCGTCTCTATTTCCTCCTGCCTATGACTTGACCTCTTTCAAGAAGAGTGTATCAAGACACCTCTCCATTCGAAATTGACCTCTCTTTCGGCCACTCTATACTTATCACTATATGAGAGCAACAGTTAGCGAGCTTTTTTTTTTACATTTTCTTTTTGTTGCCCTTGAGTTGTTCTCTGTGCTGTAAAAAATTGAAGGTATGAATGTATTCGTAAATACATTTATTTGTATACTCGTTTGTCTAACTATTAATCATTATATTGATAGTTTGATGTATCATTAATTCCTTGTATTCACTTTCATTCCATGCACAATACATACTTTTATTTGTTTATTTTATATTTACTTCTTTGTCTATTGATCGTCTTTCACAGAATTGTTAAACTGAGGGAGTCGGGCATCTTGGCGAAGATCATGTCAGAGGCAACGGCTAACGCCACCGACTGTTTGAAGCCAATTTCGTCCGTTGTTGCCGTGCCTCAGTTGCGCTCACTGGAGTTGGGCGACTTCTATGGCGTGGTTCTGCTGTATTTTGCAGGTAAAAAAAAGTAATGACTGACTAAATATATATAGCAATTGGTTCATTTTAACAAGTTTAAATGTTTCCACTTCTTAACATTATGATTACTATATGTGTACTAATACTGTGAACTGTGTACTGTGGATGAAACGGTTTTAATATGCCCAGGCAGATGCATCCTGAACGATTACGTTGCCAGTACGATCCCCTCCTCCCCTAATCCTATCAACAGTGGTGTCTTGCAGGGCTCTGCCCGATATCCCTCTCTGCTGTTTATTAATGATAATTCCAAAACAAACTACCTTATCCATTCGTAGGCCGATAACTGTATGTTACTCAATATCTTTTGACAGAAGACTCTCCCAAAATGAATTGCTATCATTTCAGAATGGGGTACGAGACTTAATGTCTTTTAATACCTCAAAAAATAAATTTCTCCACCAGTCAACTCGACACAATCTTCCAAACACTTATTCCTATTCCTCATTAACGCTAAGCTGTCCCCTTTTAAGCACTGAACATCCTCGGTTTTTCCTTAGCTCAAACTCTCAACAGGGTCCCTAGAACCATAACGTACCAAGTGCTATTTTTTTAAAAACTGAGAAAAACGCTGTCAAAGTTTGGCGAACTTAAACTGCAGTAACTTTGCAACCAATGAAGATTTTTCATTTATGTTTCTTTTTTTTTAATTGTTGGCCAAAGTACGGCACTTTTCGTGATGTGTAGTAATATGTTTAAAACTCATACAGAATTTTCTTTCATAGCATTTTATTCAACTTTATGCACGTTGGAGAAGGTGCATTCAGAACTGCGTGAACTTTAAGCTGCAATAACTTTGTAACTAATAAAGATTTTTATACTTTTTTTTTCAATTTGTAGCCCAAAGCATTGCGTTTTATGTTATTCGTAAAAAAAAATATGAGTAAAACTCATACACAGTTTTCTTTCATTGCATTTCATTTACTCAACTTGATGCACATTTTTTTTTATCATTTATAACCAAATGTATTGAACATACAAAAGATGTGTTAAATGCTATGTTCTTGGCCTATATTGAAAGAAAAATTCCAATGAACAAAAAAAAATGTTTTACCACAACAAAGTAGTATTCAGATCGATGGAGGGTCATCTGGTTCTTCTTCATCCGAGTCATAATTCCAAAGATGATCTCTTTCTACTCCCTCTGCCTCTTCCTCCTCATTCTCTTCATTATGTGGATGATGTTCTGCCAATTTCCGTTGCCCATTGATGACTGCCTGAAGGTACTGGGTTTTATCAGCAGGCACCAGCTTTAGGAGGTCTTGCGTATCTTTTAGATTGTTTGCCTTCAGGAGAGGAGTAGAACTGTATTAAGCTGAGAGCTATACACTGTACACTGCCAAGGGCATCTGTGTAGTGGGGTCGTCAAGCGCTTTTCCTGGGGTCGACAAGACCTCAAAATATCAAACATGGTGTTTTCATGTTACAATAACACATAAGCAACTAAACTAATATCCATATCAGACCCTATGACATACCGTTTTTTCGCAAATATCTATCAAACAAAGACTCGGATTGGAAAGAAATAAGGGTGGAATTGAAGCGGGAATTCATTGCAGAATAAAAACGTGAAACGAAATTGGAGAAATATATGAATAATTTATCATGATGTTAGGAAAAGACTGACCACATAATGTTACTTTAATATTCATCACCATCGACAAACAGGTCATCCGCGACATCACTGTTGATGCTGATGCAAACGGGATATAATTTGTATTTATCTGCCATTAATTCAAGTCATACGTGTGCAGAGATTCATATCTCGTGTACAGCACAAGTGTGTGTGTGTGTGTGTGTGTGAGAGAGAGAGAGAGAGAGAGAGAGAGAGAGAGAGAGAGAGAGAGAGAGAGAGAGAGAGAGAGAGAGAGAGAGAGAGAGAGAGAGAGAGAGAGGAAGGTATGGGGGAGGAAGAGGGCGGGGGAGAGAGAGAAGGCGGGGGAGTAGGAGGGAGGGAAAGGGAGGGATGGGAGTAGGAGAAGCCAAGGGAGGAGGTAGTTGGTGGATACACGTCACAAATACGTCACGTCTCACCTGTTCAGATGTGTAAGTGGCTTACGCAGGTTTTGCCATCACAGTCATGAGTAAACGCCATAATTAACCGCATCTGGCAGTGCACAATAACGTCAAAAATTAGCGGAGTGTGTGAAACAATATGTGCCAAAGCACCATGCTGATCCGAGTCTTCGTTTGAAAGATATTTGCGAAAAACGGTACGTCATAGGGTCTGATATGGATAGTAGTGGGGTCGTGGTCATGTCTTAAGGTGCATGATTGGGGTCGCCGGAAAAAAAGGTTGGGAACCACTGGTGTGGCCCATACTAAGCATGTACCCCTCCTTAAAGTTGGCTTTGAAGACAAACCTACGTGCCTTAGAGAAGTTGTACGGGGGTCGAGGTTTTCTATGGACAATAAACCTCTTCAGCTGCCAATGTCTAAGAAGTCACCACTTGCGCTGTACTTCAAACCCAGAGTGGACAGAATTCTTAATGATGCTACAGTAAGTGTCAAAATCACTTACGTCACTGTAGTGCCTTATTGATTTTTATATGTTTCCAAAAGCACTATCACACGCCATGTAATTATGGTCTGGAACAAGGTAATACTGCACAATCACAGAAAGCCTACCACTATGCACTTCATGGCAATAATACATAGCCAGGTTTATGTTCTTGTTCTGCCCACCACAGTTATCAAAAACACAATAAGCTTAGTTAACTTTTGCACAGCATAATCGCATTCAATCTACTTACGAAGCCATGTGGTTATCTCCATTGAACCCCTCCCTGCCGTAACCTCATCTTATACATAAATCTGGACTTATTGGCTTTGAAGGTCATGGATGTAAAGATTGTAGATCCATAGCTTCCTCTTGTAGAAAGCCACAGATGTGCTAAGCTTAGGAAGAGGCAAGGTCTGCTGAAGATGAAGGCAAATGACACGTGTCTCAGCATGTGTCCTTTGCAAGGTCACGCATCAGCTGTTGTCCCTCACCTGCTTTGTCATTGTGTGCCTGGAGTTTGTTTCTGATGCTCTCCTTCTCAGTATCATTAAAAGCAGCTGTCAGAGTAGCTTCTATCTGGTCACAGGTGTGGCAGGTGTCCGTCTTGGGTGGCTTGAGCGATATATTAAACTCCGTGGTGAATACATGGCGATAATATGATTCAGCGTACCTTGATCTCACCCAGTGGGTGTACATGCTGTACAAACGAGGCACACTTAGACTGTTGTCGATGTATCGCCGGTGAGGTGACTTAGCCCGGATGTAGTGGCTGCTGACAGTAAGCAAGCTCCTGATGTGCTCCCTGACACAATCTGCCTGCTAACCTGCGAACGGTAAAAGAAAAAAAATTCATGCAATACATAGGAAAACATGTTTTATTGGTGAAAAATTAGGAGGAACTAACCTTAAGATTTACCAAAATTACTATACTGGAGATTATTGTTATGAACAAAAATGAAAAAAAATTATCTGCTTATCTGCCACCTTACGTGACCCGTGCTTGCCACGTTGGGGGGTGCCAGACGCTGCTACTTTCTTGACAGCACTCACAACCCTCCTCCTCTTCAGGCCTAGGATCGAAAAAAATCCATCACGACACACTTGGAATGTCGTGCCACTATACTTCACACTATATTGTTTTATCCTGATCTTGTGGGCGGCGGTGGTACTTGACAGGCTTGCTTGTCACTAAACTCTGGATGTAAGCATTCCGCAGGTCATGATCATCTATGTTCCAAAACTCACTAAAGATCTTGTCAGTCACAGGCCTTGTGACTTCTCCATGACAGCCATCACGACAGGGAGGACCGACAGCCCTGGCTTCTACATTTTCACCTGTTGCACGGCTCACGTACGCTTTTCCTAAGTTGCGGTTTACTTTACTTATGTTACGTTTCCAGGTTTCAGGTTTACGTAACCTCTTGCGTCACTTCCCGAGGATGTATCAGTCATTATGGCCTTAATACTGTAGCAAATTATCCAAACATTCCACGAACACGATGTAAACAAGCGAATGATAAATGCGAGTGCTGATTGGCGGGCGGGTTATGTACTGCGGCTTGTAATTGGCTGTGCGAAGCCCAGACGGAATGCAGTGGGTGACGTGATTCGCTACCGCTCTCGCCTGCCGTTGGTACCTTACGGACCCAAGAACAGTAATACAATACCGCGTTGCTACGTAAGGAACTAAGTTAGGTTCATTTAGCCGTTTTCTACCAATTTGAGAGTTCCTTTTTGTACCTCCCTTGATGTTTCCAGAGAGAGGAAGAGTTCCTCTACACGTTGGGATAAAAAAAACACTTTTTTTTTGGGGGGGGGGATGCTGGGTACGTTATGGTTCTAAGGGCCTCCTTAGTGAGAACCCCATGTATTCTGTCGTATTTAAGCAGTTTCCTCGAGGTTAGGCATTATGTATTGACTCCAGTTATTTTTTCGGCTCACGATGCAGCCCATATACAAGGGCCTTGTCCGCCCTCGTATGGAGAATGCATCTCACGTGTCCGAGGCACAGAGTTATATACCTAGTGTAGTGTTGTGGGGTTGGCGGCGGGTGAGGCAAACTACCCTGGCGCGGCAGCCATCTTGGGAAGCCCACTTCCCCTACTGTTGCACTCACAGAGTTACCAGTTTCCGAGCAGTTTTCAACGTCTGTATATTTCACTACTGGGATGTTTCATATACTGAAGTAATCAGAAAAAAAGATGCGGATTCAGGAACTGGGCTTGAAAAATTCATATGATGAAAAATAACTGAGTACGAAGGAGTTGAAGGGAAATAATGCGAGAAAACTTTTATGAGCTACTTTATTTATCTTTCATTTTCGTATATTTGTTCATGTTATTGTTGCATATTTATGCTTATATGATGCAGATTTTTTTATCAGGATTACGATGGTGGCCTAATGAGATGTGTTAATAGTACAAGTATATCATAACTCATAAGTTAGGCTACATATATGGAAGTATTACATACAATATCGATATAGGTTTGCCAAAGCATGAAATGTATCTGTGAAATGATGTGCTATTTTGATTTTCCTTTCCGCATTCCTTTTCGGTGCGGTTACGGCATATCCATGCTGGACACTGCGGCATCTTTTTGCGACGTTCTAAGAAAAATATGATCACGTTACTTGTAAAATATCGCAACAGATGTATTGTTATTTTTCCTTTTATGATAAAAAAAAAAAATAAAGCTGAGAGAGGTAATAATGGCCTACATGAAGAGGCATAACGTATTTAGCAACAAACAGTATGGGTTCATCACAGGCAGATCAACAGTGCTCCAAGTGATTGACTACTGTCAAAGGTGAAAGGCTACATAATTAAAGGAAACATTCTGAGGTGGATTAAGAGTTTTCTCACTAGTAGACGACAACGTGTGATGGTCAATGAAGAGGCTTTGGAATGGAGGGAGGTTATGAGCGGGGTTCCTCAAGGGTCAGTGCTCGGCCCCCTGTTGTTTGTCCTGTTTATTAATGATCTCCCAGAGGCCATAAAAAAATGGTACTGAGGTATATCTGTATGCAGATGATACCAAGATATTCAGGAGGATTGGTGACAACGAGGACTGTGACAAGCTGCAGGAGGATATAGATCTACTACGCCACTGGTCTTAAAAATGGATGCTCAGTTTCCATCCGGAAAAGAGTAAACACATGAGAATGGGCAAGACAAATGCGGGGGATCGGGAGTACACCATGTTTGATAGGATCACCACCACAAACACTGAGAAGGATATTGGTGTGCTAATAGGCAACAAGTTGACATTCTCTGACCATTTAGCCGAGAATATTAACAAGGCCAACATAAGTGTGGGACTGATTAGGAGAACATTTATACATCTGGACCCTACCATCTTCAAGGCTTTGTACACTGCTCTGGTGAGGCCACATCTGGAGTATGCTAACCAGATCTGGTGTCATGATAAAGGATATAGAGGCCTTAGAGAATGTTCAGCGTCGTGCTGCCAAAATGGTACCACATTTAAAAGACCTTCTCTATGAAGAACGACTGAAGAAGCTGGAACTGCCTACCCTGGCTTACAGGCGATCCAGGGAATGATTTGCCGGGGTTGGTGATGTATGCCGAAACAGTGTTAAACTTTGAATTAAACCTTGATAAAGTGTGGGAGGGCCAGGAACTAAGATTTAACCATTGAGCACACAACCCCCACACGCAGCCAACACATTGAGAACAACCAGCCTTTTGAACTGGAGCCACAGGCGTAGGCCTCTTCCAGAAAATCATCTGTGAGTATCTGTGAGTATCATTATCAACAATAAAGGGAATGTAGTAAACCAACTGGATTGCGAGACTTATGGTTTTATTGTAGCCTACAAACAATTACACTGCAGTTAAAGCCTGTAACGAAAGAAACGTAGCGAACATAACTACAATGCCAACTCATGCCAATTAAAGTTATATAACAATTTTTTTTTTTTACAGCAGAGGAGTCAGCTCAAGGGCATAAAAAAAGGAAACAAATGTGAAAAAAAGCCCTCTACTCACTGCTCCTAAAAAGAGTTAGAGGAGTGGCCGAAAGATAGGTCAATTTCGGGAGGAGAGGTGTCCTGATACCCTCCTCTTGAAAGAGTTCAAGTCGTAGACAGGAGGAAATACAGATGAAGGAAGATTATTCCAGAGTTTACCAGCGTGAGGGATGATAGAGAGAAGATGCTGGTTAACTCTTGCGTAAGGGATTTGGATAGTAAAGGGATGAGCTTGAGTAGAAAGTCGTGTACGGCGGGGCCGCATGAGGGGGGGAGGTATGCTGTTAGCAAGTTCAGAAGAGCAGTCAGCATGAAAATATCGATAGAAGATAGAGAGGCAACATGGCGGCGAAATTTAGGAGGTAGAAGACTATCAGTAAGAGGAGGAGAGCTGATGAGACGAAGAGCCTTAGTAAGGCAATGATGACACCCTGGGACATAATATTTTGATGCCAACCAGGAACCTAAAATTGTGACGCAATATTGATCGTGAAAAACTACGGACTGGGTTATCAGCCTCCATCCGCCTGGCCAGCCAGCCGACCCTACCCCCCCTATCCCCGCCTATCGCGATCCGCGCCCTTACCCCCCCCTATCCCCCCTATTCCGCGCGCTCCGCGCCGCGGCCTCACGGGATCCCCACGTGCCGGGGGCACCTCCCTCCCGCCGGGGGCGCCTCCCTCCCGCCGGGGGCGCTGCAGGAGTTGGGGTCGGCTATTAGGGACGCTACCCTCCTGCCGGGGTAGGGGCGCCACCACCCTTCGCGCTGTGCCGAGGGGGCACTACCCTCCTTCTGCCGCGGTCGGTCGGTCGGTTAGGGACGTCACACTCCTGCCGGGGTCGACCCGGGGCGTCACCCTCCTGCTGGGGTTTGCGGTCGGTTGGTTAGGGGCGCCACCATCCTTTGCGCTGTGCCGGGGTGCGTCCCTCCTGCGGCCAGGGACGCCACCCTCCTTCTCCTCCTTCTCCTCCTGCCGGGTTCGGTCCGGGGCGCCACCCTCCTGCCGGGGTTTGGGGTCGGTTAGGGTCAACACCCTCACCCTTCATCCCACCCTTCACCCCCACCATCACCACCCTCTCTTCCTATCCCCCTCCAATTCCTTCAGGCCTATCGCGGCCGGGCGGGCGGGCATGGGCGCGGCGTGTCGTACGGGCGCGGCGTGTCGTACGGGCGCGGCTGTGCGGGTGATGGGCTTGGCTGGCGTTATATCGATCGCCTTTCGGTCAGGAAAGATCGCTGTAGCGGTGGTCGCATTTTCCCGCCTCCCATCCCCTCCTCCCCTCCCACCTGCCCCTCCCGGCGAGGCGGGCACACGGCGTCGGTGTTTTCGTGCCATCCCATCCCATCCCCTCCCTTCCCCCTCCCAGCCAGCAGCCAGATAGATCACTCGGCGGGTTGGCGTGCATGGGCGGGCTCCAGGTCACCATCCCCTCCCCCTTCCCCCTCCGGGGGACTATGAGATGGCACGCGGCGGACACGCGTGTGTGGCGTCCAGGTCACCTCCTCCTCCCCCTTCCCTCTCCCATCCAGCAGGGCACACAGCGAGTACGCGGCGTCCACGGCACCGCTTCCTCCCCCTTCCTTCCTTTCGGCTAGGGCACACGGGAGCGAGAGCGAGCATGGATGGGGTCAAGGTTCGCCCAGCCGTCGCCACCGCCGCCACCGCCGCCACCGTTATCGAGGTGGGTAGGAGGGCGCGCACGCGAAAATATTATTGATTGGAGTCGCTCGGTCACCTGCCAGCAAGACCTCCATGATTTCTACTGCCCATGAGTACCGTTACGTTTATTTTTGATAAGGGTTTGGTGTCACCCGTCGCCGCCGCGGCCGTCGCTACCATCAACCCCCGTCAGCGCCTCCGTCGCCATGTGTACCGTCGTCACCACATTGTGAGGAGTATGGTGCTGCTAAGCGGTGATTTTGTGGTGGTGGTGGTAGTGATGATGAGTAGGTGTGTGTGTGTGTGTGTGTGTGTGTGTGTCTGTGAGCATGTTTCCGTGCGTCAACTTAAAAAAAAGAAAACTGCCACCACCAGTCTTTATATAAGGAATAATACAAAAAAAGGGATTTTACATATATTTTAAGTGATATCCAGTCTAAATAGTTAAACCCACACATGGACACGTTTTGTTGATCATTTGCAGGTTTCTGACGTTTCTACTGCCTTTTAACCACGTACCCATCACCTTAGCTACATCCCTTTACGTTTTTTTGTTTTTGTGTTGTTTTGTTACGTTGCTGCTACCTTTAGTGTCCACTACTTTCTTTCTAAGGCCACCATTACCCTTCTGCATTTTTTTTGCAACAGTTCTTTCCAACGACTGTTACACATCTTAGTTTCGTTTACTGCTCCCAGTCACATCCCCATATTCTTTACCTTTCTATTAATGCATATGGACGGCACTGATAATACGTAACACTCGAAGATGATATGATCCTAAAAACCTAAGTTTGTCTTAATCAGCAAATGAATAAAGGTAAAACAAGACATGGTTACCGAATTTTAGTCATACTTTCCTTCTCGTTTGATTCAATCAGTATATGAAATTACAATATAACACATTTATTTAGAGCATGTCAAAATGCTTAATATTGGCTAGGTGGAGGAGGAGGAAGGATAACATCAGCAGAGGAAGAGGATAAGAGGTCTTTAATATCAATATTTAGCACATTAGGAAGAGGAGTATACACTTTTTTAGGTATAAGAAATGATTTTGCTGGGATAGCACACCCATTTTCTTGGGTGATTTTTTACTAGAACAATGAAGTGTAAAATAAACATAAAAAAAATATAAAATTAACTCATCACTTATTTTTTATATTGAATTGCTAGATCCCAAATTATGGATCGCAAGAAAACAAACACACAAAAAGTCTTGTTTTTCTCTCTCTCGTAATGGAAGAAATACAAACACAGCCGGGATTTTTTCAGCCGCCGCCGAGAGGCCTAAAACTACTCACATGCTGTCCAGAAGACAACCTATCAACCCGGACTCTAGATTACAGGATTAAAGATGAGCTCTTGGGGGAGGGCAGCATGAGCCAATGCAAGATGGCGCCACTGTAAACACTTGCCTGCGCCACAACGGACTGGGGCCGACCATCAGGCCCCATTAAGTAAGCCTACCGTCGCCATAGGCGAAAACGTAAGAAAAAGACAAATCAAGAATAGCTTAAACGGTCAGGAATAACAGAAATATATATATATATATATATATATATATATATATATATATATATATATATATATATATATATATATATATATATATATATATACTTTCCTCTGAAGTAATAATGCTTTTGCTAAACAAGCTTATTCCAATAATTAGCCCAAATACATAAGTGACTAGATTAACAATATCAAGGGACTTTAGCGGATCTCCAAGATCCTTTTGGAAAGTAGCATGAAATGGAATCTAAACCCCAGGAAACCACAAAGTTTGTTCTTAATGTGGTCATCTCACTCATGAACACTCAGAATGGAAGGAAATCAGAAAACCCTTTTCTTAATTCATTAATGTGACATTACGCAACGTTAAAGTTAATAAAAAAAAAACAGACAAATGAAGAATAAAAACATATTTGTATTTACAGTCATAACTATGGCAAAACGCTTTTTTTTCTTTATTAAGCTCAAAGAGAGGACGCAGGGTAGCCATGCACCTGAATCGGGCCTTCAGAGAGAACCGTCGGCGTGTGATAAATCGCTTATTCACTTTTTTTTGGTAATTTTATTCTATGTACTGTACTATGAATTCTAGGTCTTTACATCCTAACCAGCAATTTCCTTTTACATAACGTATCTTTATGAACTATTTTTTTTCATCGTTTGATACTATGTAACCAAAATTGATATATACCCTTTTCTCTTCAATTTAAATTGTAGGTCATTTAGTAATTACTTTATTTTCTCAGCGTACAATATTTGATGATTTATGCAGTCCAATAACATATTTCTCTTTAGGCTGCCGGTCTCAACAATGCTGGATCAGTAATAGTTTGGCTGTGTGTTCAGAGTACTGTAGATCATGCCTGGTTCCTAACATGCATAATTTGGTGCTAGTTTTATATTCACTTGTTTGCTACTTATCTATTGTGTGGTTAGTGGGTAGGCGGTGGCCGAACTGGTAGCGTACTGGGCTCACATTCACCGCGTGATGGACGACGCGGGTTCGAATCCCCACGCTACCACTCGGATTTTTCAGTCATCGCCGAGTGGCTTAAAACTACCCACATGCTGTCCTGAAGACCACCCATCAACCCGGACTCTAGAGGAAGCCGTCCAAGCGAATCAAGAATGAGTTCCGGGGGGCAGCATGAGCCAATGCAAGATGGCGCCACTATAAACACTCGCCTGCGCCAGAACGGGCTGGGCCGACCATCAGGCCCCACCTGGAAGAAGCCTTGGGCCGACCATCAGGCCCCACCAGGAAGATGCCTACCGGCGCAACAGGCAACGACGTAAAAAAAAAATAATAATAATAATAATAATTCCCTTTTAGTAGTTATCATCAGGTGAAAAGAAAAATAATCAGCTAAGCACATCAGAAAATGAGTTGTGGCCATCTAAATTATACATGATTACATTTCACAAATACCTTTCCATACATTAAGTAATTAGCTTCCTCCATTATGTTTTGATAAACGACGGTTCTCTCTGAAGGCCCGATTCAGGTGCATGGCTACCCTGCGTCCTCTCTTTGAGCTTAATAAAGAAAAAAAGCGTTTTGCCATAGTTATGACTGTAAATACAAAGATATTTTTATTCCTCATTTGTCTGTTTTTTTTTTAATTAACTTTAACGTTGCGTAATGTCACATTAATGAATTAAGAAAAGGGTTTTCTGATTTCCTTCCATTCTGAGTGTTCATGAGTGAGATGACCACATTAAGAACAGACTTTGTGGTTTCCTGGGGTTTAGATTCCATTTCATGCTACTTTCCAATAGGATCTTGGAGATCCGCTAAAGTCCCTTGATATTGTTAATCTACACCTTTTCACCCTCAAATTAAAAAAAGTTGAATTTCAAATTAAAAAAGTTGAAATTCAAATTTAAAAAGTTGAATTTCAAATTTAAAAAGTTGAAACTCAAATTGAAAAAAGTTGAATTTCAAATTGAAAAAAGTTGAATTTCAAATTTAAAAGATGATTTTCAAATTAAAAAAGTAGAATTTTTAATTTAATAAGTTGAATTTCAAATTTAAAAAAATGTATTTCAAATTAAAAAAGTTGAAATTCAAAATAAAAAAGGTGAATTTCAAATTTAAAAAGTTGAAAGTCAAATGAAAAAAGTTGAAATTCAAATTTAAAAGGTTGAATTTCAAATTAAAAAGTTGAATTTCAAATTAAAAAGTTGAAATTCAAATTTAAAAAGTTGAATTTCAAATTAAAAAAGTTGAATTTCAAAATGCAGTGTTCATCATTGTTACAAAATTGTTAGAAAGGTCACGCTACATGGCTGCTTTCATAGTGCTCCAACACTCTTCGATTAGATTCAGAGGAGCACTGTATGGACCTAGGCGTACTATTTCTACCCCTAAAAATTCTTCTTCAGCTACTACTCTCTCTAGGTCAGCATGGACTGGTGCATTATCACAGACCACTACGATGTCCTGAGAAGGCTCTGTGATTGTGCGAAGCATTCGCCTTAGCCATTCGTTACAGTCTTTCCTGTAATTTCCCCTCTTCCGCTCCCAATACACCATACCATGCTGTGCAATTCCACCAAGTATGTGGATGTTTCTTCCTCTTGATGGTGCACATTTCACAGCCGGGCGAAATCCTTTACGAGCACGCGCTTGCCATCGGAGCAAGAAAAGATTGACATTCGTTTCATCAATATAGATTACTGTTTTACCCATTCCAATCCTGTTCATTATTTCATCCACATATTCCTTTCTTTTGTGTTTATTTATTTCTGAGTTTGTTGTCACTGGTTGAGGGAGCGCCTTTTTAACTGTGTACATCTGCCCCTCAAGATACTTATGTACTGTATTAGTGCTCACAGTGACGCCAGTTTCAAGAGCAAACTTAACACCAATCTCGTTCAATGTAATGTAAGGATTTTCTTCCACATACTCAATAATTTTTTCAATGTGTTCTTGGCAAACTTTCTGATGGCGAGAGCCACCACGCTTTCTTATTGAGTCATGTGATCGACGTATCCAACCATATGCAGTCGAAGTAGCTATACCGTTTGCCACTGCAACAGCTTTCCAATCATCATGATTTTCAACTGCTGTAAGAACTCTCTTTTCTGCTTCACAAGCTGTGGTGTTCTTGATGTAATTTCTTCTCTTCGTACCAGTCTTAACTCCTCTTGTCTCCAACACGTGTTCCTGCATGCTAATTTGAATGCTGTCATCGTCAGTACTATCTATGACTGAACTTGAAGCCATTTCCTCACAACTGTTAAAAGAAAATAGCGGAGTTTAAAAAAAGCTTCAATAAATTTATAATAAGTATATCGTAAGCATTACTGTGAGGATGACAGACACTGTGAGGTTGACAAACACTGTGAGGTTGATTGACACTGTGAGGTTGACAAACACTGTAAGGCTGAATGTCACTGTGAGGTTGAATGATAACACAGGTCTACATGAAAAAAAAAAAATCTCTGGCATGGAACCTTAGAGCAGTTTTAGACTAATTTTGAGGTGCTGAATCCAATTCTGATCTCAGATTTGCTCCATCACATCACGTTTTTGCGCTGTCAGTATATACCCCATTTTCATGGATTTTACTAAAAATTACCTTTTCACAGCTTTATGGCGGTCTTTGTCTAAAGATTTTGGTGTTTAATTTAGATAATATGGTTATGTTGAAACTTACTTTAAAGCCACTAACTCTTTTTTTTATAGTTTTCAAATGTAAACTGATGATCTAGCTATGGCTTCAACAAAGGGGGACAGGTCAGTTGCTTCAAACTATCGCCCAATTAGCTTAACATCGGTTATAGGCAAGATGCTGGAGTCCATAATAGCCAGGAACATTCGGGAGCATTTAGAGAAACATAGCTTAATTCACGACTCGCAGCATGGGTTCACAAAAGGTAGGTCATGCCTCACCAATCTCTTGTCCTTCTACAATAAAGTATTTGATGCGGTTGACAGAGATGAAAATTATGATGTAATCTATCTTGATTTTAGTAAAGCGTTTGACAAAGTTCCTCACCAACGACTGTTGCTTAAATTATAGGCTCACGGAGTAGAGGGTAAAGTTTTGAACTGAGTCAAGGCGTGGCTTAGCAATAGGAAGCAAAGAGTGCAAATCAATGGTAAAATATCTGACTGGGGATGTGTTACGAGTGGGGTCCCACAAGGTTCGGTATTAGGTCCACTTTTGTTTATTATTTATATCAATGACTTAGATACAGGAATTAGTAGTGATGTTAGTAAATTTGCAGATGATACCAAGATCGGTAGAGTAATTGAGTCGGATCAGGACGCTAGTATTCTCCAAGGAGAACTCAACAGATTGTATGACTGGGCGGATAAATGGCAGATGGAGTTCAATGTAGGGAAGTGCAGTATTCTGAGTGTAGGTAGGAACAACCCCTAACATAACTATTGCTTAAATGACACTCTCATAAGCAGGTCTGGGTGCGAGAGGGATTTAGGGGTCTTAGTGAGCTCTGGTCTCCGTCCAAGGGCACAATGCATTCAAGCTAGAAATCGAGCTAATAGGGTACTGGGATTTATTTCAAGGAGCGTAAGCAACAGAAGCCCCGAAGTCTTCCTCAAACTATATTTAGCATTAGTTAGACCTCATCTTGTCTATGCGGTTCAGTTCTGGTCACCTTACTATAGAATGGATATCAAAATGTTAGAATCGGTGCAGAGGAGGATGACTAAGATGATTCAGGGGTTGAGAAACTTGCCATACGAGGAAAGACTCAAACAGTTAAACTTGCATTATCTAGAAAGGCGAAGGGTGCTTGGAGACATGATCGAGGTTTATAAATGGATGAAGGGCTTTAATAAGGGAGACATTCATAATGTTTTGTTGGTAAGAGAACCGGGTAGGACACGAAGTAATGGGTTTAAACTGGATAAATTCAGATTCAACAGGGACATAGGCAAAAATTGGTTTACTAACAGGGTGGTGGATGAGTGGAATAGGCTTAGCAGTCATGTGGTGAGTGCCAATACAGTTGTCACATTCAAAAATAGACTAGATAAATTAATGGACAGCGATATTTGGTGGGGTTAGATACACGGGAGCTTAGGGTCAAAGGAGCTGCCTTGTACAGGCCTACCGGCCTCTTGTAGACTCCTGCGTTCTTATGTTCTTATGTTCTTATCCCACAGACGGAAGTGCTGCAGTGACCCAGATATATTCTGCTACATCTGTGGAAGCTTTACTTTGCAGACTCAAAGGCGCAACGTTACCAATTTTGTCAAGAGGGTGTATTTTGCGTACTTTAAAGTACCACTTGGAGACCAGGACCAAAACTGGGCTCCTCACAAAGTGTGCAAAACCTGTGTTGAAACTTTGCGATCATGGTCTCAAGGAAAGAATGCTAGACTCAAGTTTGGCGTGCCAATGGTTTGGAGAGAACCAACTAATCATTTGGATAACTGCTACTTCTGCCTCGTCAATGTAAAAGGTTTCAATAAGAAAAACAAACAATACCTGCAATACTCAAATATCCCATCAGCCATTCCACCAGTTGCACACAGTGAAGAAATAGCTGTGCCTGTATTTACTAAGCTTCCATAAATTGATGACACAGACATCATTTCACCTGCTTTTACTGATGAAGATGAGGAGAGTAACATTTTTAAGCCATCTGGTGAAGATTGTGAAAAACCAACTTTGTTTACTCAGTCTGCATTGAATGATCTGGTGAGCGACCTATATTTACCAAAAGAGTCTGCTGAATTGTAGGCTTCCAGGCTGCAAGAGAAACGACTGCTGAAACCTGGCATGAGTGTCTCCTTTTATCGCAACAGAGAAGCGGAACTGCGGAAGTTCTTCCATTCAGATGGCCAGCTTGTTTATCGTAATGATGTAAAAGAGCTTCTTATCTCCAAGGGACTACCAGCATATGGTTCAAAGGACTGGAGACTTTTTATTGACAGTTCTAATAGGAGCTTGAAATGTGTTCTACTTCACAATGGAAATAAGTATGGTTCAGTCCCAATAGTATATTCTGTACAACATAAAGAAGAATATGACAACATTAAGACTGTTCTGGAGAGGTTGCAATACGATGTTCATGGATGGTTAATTTGTGTGGACCTAAAAATGGTAAACTTTCTACTAGGCCAACAAGGAGGGTACACAAAATACCCCTGTTTTCTGTGCTACTGGGACAGTAGGGCTACAGCAGACCATTGGGTGAAAAAGAATTGGCCACCAAGGCATAGTTTAACGATAAGAATATTATTAATGATCCTCTGGTTGATAGGAAAACATTGTGTATCCCCCCCTGCACATAAAACTTGGTGTGATGAAGCAATTCGTCAAAGCTCTTGATCATAGTGGAGACTGTTTCAGATATATATGTTCAACTTTTCCAAGTCTCAGTGACGAGAAGAAAAAGACAGGAATATTTGATGGGCCTCAAATAAAAACACTACTCAGAAATTAACACTTTCTTACAACAATGACTAAGGCACAGGCGAGAGCTTGGAATACATTTTATAATGTGGTGCAGAACTTTCTAGGGAACAAGAAAGCAGACAGCTATGAAGAGATTGTGGAAGAGCTGCTCTTGAGTTTACAAGAACTTGGATGTAGAATAAGTATCAAGGTTCACTATTTACACAGTCACTTGGCTGAGTTTCCAGAACACCTTGGGGATGTGAGCGAGGAGCAAGGGGAACGCTTTCATCAAGACATTAAAGTAATGGAAGAACGCTACCAAGGCCGATGGGACTCAAACATAATGGCAGATTACTGCTGGAGCTTGATGAAAGACATTCCAGAAGCTGTACATCAGAGATCGGCTAAGAAAAGGAAGTTTATATAGCTGTGACTTGATCTTGATGCGTGCACTATTTATACCGTACATTATTTTTTTCTTTTTTTCACACTTTATTCTTACACTTAATTATTAAATGTGCATAAACTTTTACGAATTTGTATTAACAATCAATAGCTTTAGGAAACACAAAATATAGTACCTAAAAAATGGATGTATTTATGTTTAAACCCTCGATTATTAGCAAATTTTCAGTTTCCTGTAAAAATTCAAGATGGTATACTATATCTAAAAAACCTGATGTGATGGACAAAAACTGAAGTCATATTTGGATTCAGCAGTACAAATTTAGTAAAAATCCGTTTAAAAACCTTGTGCCAGAAAAATTATGTTGACCAGTGTAATGTGATCGTTTGAGTCTGACAGGAACACTTACCTAAATCTGGCAATTGTGTGGAGACACGTTGACACTTGACACGGTGATGACTGTTGATTCAATGCACCTGAAATCAAGGTCGCGACCTATTTATTTCAAACATGCGGACGCGAAAGTAGCATGGCGTTGTCCATGCAAGAAATGGAAGCTTTCACCGATGAATTTGTGTTTTTCGAGCACATATTTGTGTAATTTACTCGAAGTAGGGAAAGCGTATTAATTAGTAAATATATTACATGTGATGAAACTCCAGGCTCACAATCGATTCGCATTTGCATTTTAAGGTTACATGAGAGAAAAAAAAAAAAAAAGAGAAAGAGGAAGGGCGAGGGAGAGAGCACTGAGCTCTACACATGGAGTGGGTGTCTCTATACATTTACCACATAGTTTGCCGCGGCGCCACTCGCTGCGTCCGCCCTCTTGAATGACCCCGTAAGATACGCGCACTGATTTAATAAGTGTGTGGAATGAGTGCTTATGAAATGAATGCATATGGAATGAGTGCATATGGCATGAATACATGTGGAATGAGTGCATATAAAATTTTTGGATAAGGATTGAGTACCTATAGAATGACTGCGTGTGGAAAATGTTTGTGGAATGAATGTTTGTGAAATGTGTGAATATGGAATCAGTGCATATGGAATGTGTGGAAATGGAATGAGTGCATATGGAATAGGTGCATGTGGAATAAGTGCGTGTGGAATGAGTGCATATGGAATGAGTATGGGTAATACGTGTATATAATGAGTTTTTATGGCATGAATACATGTGGAATGAATCGTTGTGGAATAAATTGTGGATTGAATACGTGTGGAATGAGTGTATGTGTAATGAGTGTGTGGAATGAGACCTTTGTGGAATGAGTTTGTGGAATGATTTTTTTTTTTTTTTTTTTTTTTTTTTTAAAGCAAAGGAGACGGTTCAAGGGCACAAAAAAAGTAAACATTAATAAAAAAAAAAAAAAAAGCCCGCTACTCGCTGCTCCTAAAAAGAATCCAAAGAGGCGGCCGAAAGATAGGTCAGTTTCGGGAGGAGAGGTGTCCTGATACCCTCCTCTTGAATGAATTCAAGTCGTAGGCAGGAGGAAATACAGATGAAGGAAGATTGTTCCAGAGTTTACCAGCGTGAGGGATGAAAGAGTGAAGATGCTGGTTAACCCTTGCATAAGGGGTTTGGACAGTATAGGGATGAGCATGAGTAGAAAGTCGAGTGCAGCGGGGCCGCGGAAGGGGGGAGGCATGCAGTTAGCAAGTTCAGAAGAGCAGTCAGCGTGGAAATATCGATAGAAGATAGAAAGAGAGGCAACATCGCGGCGGAATTTAAGAGGTAGAAGACTATCAGTATGAGGAGGAGAGCTGATGAGACGAAGAGCCTTAGCCTCCACTCTGTCCAGAAGAGCTGTGTGAGTGGAGCCCCCCCACACATGAGATGCATACTCCATACGAGGGCGGACAAGGCCCCTGTATATGGACAGCAACTGTGCAGGGGAGAATAACTGGCGGAGACGGTACAGAACGCTCAGCCTCGAGGAAGCTGATTTAGTAAGAGATGAGATATGAAGTTTCCAGTTGAGATTTTGAGTTAAGGATAGACCGAGGATGTTTAGTGTTGAGGAAGGTGATAGCTGGGTGTTGTCAAAGAATAGGGGATAGTTGTTTGGAAGATTGTGTCGAGTGGATAGGTGGAGAAACTGTGTTTTTGAGGCGTTGAAGGACACCAGGTTCTTCTTGTCCCAATCGGAAATAATAGTAAGGTCTGAGGCTAAGCGTTCTGCAGCCTCCAGACTTGAGTCGTTAAGTTCCTGAAGGGTGGGTCTTCTATTAAAAGAAGTTGAATAATGCAGAGTGGAATCATCGGCGTAGGAATGGATAGGACAGTTCGTTTTGGAAAGAAGATCATCAATGAACAACAGAAAAAGAGTGGGAGATAGGACAGAACCCTGTGGGACACCACTGTTAATAGATTTAGGGGAAGAACAGTGACCGTCTACCACGGCAGAAATAGAACGGTCAGAAAGGAAACTGGAGATAAAGGTACAGAGAGAAGGATAGAAACCGTAGGAGGGTAGTTTAGAAAGCAAAGATTTGTGCCAGACCCTATCAAAAGCTTTTGATATGTCCAGCGCAATAGCAAAAGTTTCACCGAAACGGCTAAGAGAGGACGCCCCTTGCGGAACCCATACTGGCGATCAGATAGTAGGTCAGAAGTGGAAAGGTGCTTTTGATTCTTACGGTTAAGGATTGATTCAAAAGCTTTAGATAGACAAGAAAGTAAAGCAATAGGACGGTAGTTTGAGGGATTGGAGCGGTCACCCTTCTTAGGTACAGGCTGTATGAAGGCATACTTCCAGCAAGAAGGAAAGGTAGATGTTGACAGGCAGAGGCGAAAGAGTTTGACCAGGCAGGGTGACAGCACGGAGGCACAGTTTTTAAGGACAATATGAGGCACTTCTTGAGGTCCATAAGCCTTCTGAGGATTGAGGCCAGAGAGGGCATAGAAAACATCATTTTGAAGAATCTTTATAACAGGCATAAAGGAGTCAGAGGGGGGATGAGTAGGAGGAATATGCCCAGAATCGTCCAGAGTGGAGTTTTTAGAAAAAGTTTGAGAGAAGAGTTCAGCCTTAGAGATAGATGAGACGGCAGTGTTGCCGTCAGGACTGAGGAGTGGAGGGAAAGATGAGTACTTGTGGAATGAGTGTTTGTGAAATGAGTGCTTGTGGAATGAGTTTCTTGTGTAATGAGTATGTGTAATGAGTGTGTGGAATGAGGGCGTGTGGAATGAGTTTGTGGAATGAATGCATGTGGAATGAGTACTTGTGGAATGAATGTTTGTGAATTGAGTGCATGTGGTATGAGTTTCTTGTGGAATGAGTGGATATGGAATAAGTGTTTGTGGAATGAGTGTCTGAAATGAGTGCGTGTGGAATGAGTCTTTATGAAATGAGTGTTTGTGAAATGATTGCATTTGGAATTAGAGCATGTGGAATGAGTGCATATGGAGTGAGTGTGTGTAATGAATGTTAGTGGAATGAGTGCATGTGGAATGAGTCCTTGTGGAATGAGTGCTTGTGGAATGAGTGTTTATGGAATGTAAGCATATGGCATAAGTATTTGTGGAATGAGTGCTTGTGGAATGAGTGCGTGTGGTATGAGTGCTTATGGAATGAAAGCGTATGGCATAAGTATTTGTGGAATGAGTGCTTGTGGAATGAATGCTTATGGAATGAAAGCGTATGGCATAAGTATTTGTGGAATGAGTGCTTGTGGAATGAATGCTTATGGAATGAAAGCGTATGGCATAAGTATTTGTGGAATGAGTGCTTGTGGAATGAGTGCGTGTGGAATAAATATTTGTGGAATGAGTGCTTGTGGAATGAACGCGTGTGGAATAAATATTTGTGGAATGAGTGCTTGTGGAATGAGTGCTTGTGGAATAAATATTTGTGGAATGAGTGCTTGTGTGATAAGTGTATAGAATGAGTGTTTGTGGAATGAATGCATGTGGAATGAATCCTTGTGGAATAAGTTGTGGATTGAATTCGTGTGAAATGAATGTATGTGTAATGAGTGTGTGGAATGAGCGCGTGTGGAATGAGTCTTTGTGGAATGAGTTTGTGGAATGAATGCGTGTGGAATGAGTACTTGTGGAATGAGTGTTTGAGAAATGAGTGCATGTGGAATGAGTTTTTTTGTGGAATGAGTGGATATGGAATAAGTGTTTGTGGAATGAGTGTGTGAAATGAGTGCGTGTGGAATGAATCTTTATGGAATGAGTGTTTGTGGAATGAGTGCATTTGGAATTAGTGCATGTGGAATGAGTGCATATGGAGTGAGTGTGTGTAATGAGTGTTTGTGGAATGAGTGCGTGTGGAATGAGTCCTTGTGGAATGAGTGCTTCTGGAATGGGTCCTTGTGGAATGAGTGCTTGTGGAATGAGTGCATATGGAATGAGTGCTTGTGGAATAAGTATTTGTGGAATGAGTGCTTGTGAAATGAGTGCGTGTGGAATAAGTATTTGTGGAATGAGGGTTTGTGGAATGAGTGCGTGTAGAATGAGTGCATGTGGAATAAGTATTTGTGGAATGAGTGCGTGTGGAATAAGTATTTGTGGAATGAGTGCGTGTGAAATAAGTATTTGTGGAATGAGTGCTTGTGGAATGAGTGCGTGTGGAATAAGTATTTGTGGAATGAGTGCGTGTGGAATAAGTATTTGTGGAATGAGTGCTTGTGGAATGAGTACAAGTGGTATGAGTGCTTGTGGAATGAGTGCTTGTGGAATAAGTATTTGTGGAATGAGTGCTTGCGAAATGAGTGCGTCTGGAATAAGTATTTGTGGAATGAGTGCTTGCGAATTGAGTGCGTGTGGAATAAGTATTTGTGGAATGAGGGTTTGTGGAAATGAGTGCGTGTGGAATAAGTATTTTTGGAATGAGAGCTTGTGGAGCGACTGCATGTAGAAGAAGTATTTGTGGAATGAGTGCTTGTGGAATGAGTGCGTGTGGAATAAGTATTTATGGAATGAAGGTTTGTGGAATGAGTGCGTGTGGAGTGAATATTTGTCGAATGAGTCTTTAAGGAATGAGTGCTTGTGGAATGAGTGTTAGTGGTATAAGTGAGTGTGGAATGAGTCCTTGTCGAATCAGTGCGTGTGGAGTGAATATTTGTGGAATGAGTGTGTGTGGAGTGAGTCTTTGAGGAATGAGTGCTTGTGGAATGAGTGCGTGTGGAATGAGTGTGTGTGGAATGAGTGTTTGTGGAATGAGGGTTTGTAGAATGAGTGCGTGTGGAATGAGTGGGTGTGGAATGACTGTTTGTGGAATGAGTGTTAGTGGAATGAATGCGTGTGGAGTGAGGGGGTCTGGAATGAATGCGTGTGGAGTGAGGGGGTCTGGAATGAGTCCTTGGAATGAGCGAATGTGGAATGAGGGAGACAAAGAAAACAAAATAACTACAGAGTTCCCATTCAATTACTATGGTGGAGGCGACGAATGCGGGTCATTCAATATAGCGGCCGGCGGCCGAACGCTGACGGGGGATATAACCCCTCCATGTGTATTAGAGCTCAGTGGAAGAGAGGCGCACTATTACCCTATACGTAGCAACGTAAAAATAATGAAACAGATTACCTTCACATACGTACATTAAATATATATATATATATATATATATATATATATATATATATATATATATATATATATATATATATATATATATATATATATATATATATATAAGTTTGTGGATGTATGCATTTATGTATGTAGGCATGCACATATATCTTTCTATGACTTTCACTTCATCTATTAATTGAACCTCAACTTTTTTATTTGAACTTCAACTTTTTAAATTTTAATTTCAACTTTTTAAATTTGAAATTCAACTTTTAAAATATAAAATTCAACTTTTTTAATTTGAATTTCAACTTTTTAATTTGAAATTCAACATTTTTAATATGAATTTCAACCTTTTTAATTTGAAATTCAACTTTTTTAATTTGAATTTCAACTTTTTAAATTTGAGATTCAACTTTTTAAATTTGAAATTCAACTTTTTTTAATTTGAAATTCAAATCTTTTAATTTGAATTTCAACTTTTTTGATTTGAAATTCAACTTTTTTAATTTGAGGGTGAAAAAGTGTTGTCACTAATGTATTTGGGCCAATTATTGGAATAAGTTTGTTTAGCAAAATCATTATTATTACAGAGGAAATCATATATATATATATATATATATATATATATATAGATATATATATA
This sequence comes from Eriocheir sinensis, assembly GCF_024679095.1. Taxonomy (NCBI): domain Eukaryota; kingdom Metazoa; phylum Arthropoda; class Malacostraca; order Decapoda; family Varunidae; genus Eriocheir; species Eriocheir sinensis. The sequence goes on from NC_066512.1 coordinate 3,690,194, forward strand.
GATATATATATATATCTATATATATATATATATATATATATATTATTGTTGACCGTTTAAGCTATTCTTGCTTTGTCTTTTTCTTACGTTTTCGCCTATGGCGACGGTAGGCTTACTTGATGGGGACTGATGGTCGGCCCCAGTCCGTTGTGGCGCAGGCAAGTGTTTATAATGCCGCCATCTTGCATTGGCCCATGCTGCCCTTCCCCCAGGAGCTCATCTTCAATCCAGTAATCTGAAGTCCGGGTTGATATGTTATCTTCTGGACAGCATGTGGGTAGTCTTAGGCCACTCGGCGGCGGCTGAAAAAATCCCGGCTGTGTTTGTATTTCTTCCATTACGAGAGAGAAAAAAACAAGACTTTTTGTTTGTTTGTTTTCTTGCGATCCATAATTTGGGATCTAGCAACTCAATAGAAAAAAAAAGTGATGAGTTAATTTTATATTTTTGATGTTTGTTTTACACTTCATTGTCCTAGTAAAAAATCAGCCAAGAAAATGGGTGTGCTATCCCAGCAAAATCATTTCTTATACCTAAAAAAAGTGTATACTCCGCTTCCTAATGTACTAAATATTGATATTAAAGCCTATGTGTGTCTCGTTACGGGAATTTATTTATTTGCTTAGTGACTCGAAAAAAATTTGGAGCTAGAGTTGCAGTTCGAATTCCTTATTTTTTTTTTTTTTGAAAGCTCAAAGAATATTTATCTTTGCTCTCGCTTTCTGTAGAACTAGTGAAAGTAACAAGGGACCGTGCTTTTATGGAGTTCAGGATTTTACTGTCGGGAAATTAATTTTCTTAATGTCTGGTCAGAACAAGTGCCTTAACTTGTGAACTGTGTTATTCTGTCTATTCTTTGCAAATAAAATAGAAAAAAAAAATTCCACCTAGCCAATATTAAGCATTATGACATGCTCTAAATAAATGTGTTATATTGTAATTTCATATACTGATTGAATCAAACGAGAAGGAAAGTATGACTAAAATTCGGTAACCATGTCTTGTTTTACCTTTATTCATTTGCTGATTAAGACCAACTTAGATTTTTAGGATCATATCATCTTCGAGTGTTACGTATTATCAGTGCCGTCCATATGCATTAATAGAAAGGTAAAGAATATGGGGATGTGACTGGGAGCAGTAAACGAAACTAAGATGTGTAACAGTCGTTGGAAAGAACTGTTGCCAAAAAAATGCAGAAGGGTAATGGTGGCCTTAGAAAGAAAGTAGTGGACACTAAAGGTAGCAGCAACGTAACAAAACAAAACAAAAACAAAAAAACCTAAAGGGATGTAGCTAAGGTGATGGGTATGTGGTTAAAAGGCAGTAGAAACGTCAGAAACCTGCAAATGATCAACAAAACGTGTCCATGTGTGGGTTTAACTATTTAGACTGGATATCACTTAAAATATATGTAAAATCCCTTTTTTTTTTATTATTCCTTATAAAAAGACTGGTGGTGGCAGTTTTCTTTTTTTTAAGCTGACGCACGGAAACATGCTCACAGACACACACACACACACACACACCTACTCATCATCACCATCACCACCACCACCAAAATAACCGCTTAGCTTAGGAGGCGGTGGCTGAGTCGTCAGAGTAACGGCTCCGTGTTCAGGAGGACGCGAGTTCAATCCCCACCCGGTGGCACCAAGCTGGGATTTTTCAGCCGCCGCCGAGTGGCTTAAAACTACCCACATGCTGTCCAGAAGACCACCTATCAACCCGGACTCTAGATTCTAGGATCAAAGATGAGCTCTGGGAGGGCAGCATGAGCCAATGCAAGATGGCGCCACTATAAACACTCGCCTGCGCCAGAATGGGCTGGGCCGACCATCAGGACCCACCGGAAAGAAGCCTTGGACCGACCATCAGGATCCACCGGGAAGAAGCCTACCGGTGCAATAGGCCGCAATGTAAAAAAAAAAAAAAAAAAAAAAAAAATACTCCTCACCATGTAGTGACGACGGTACACATGGCGACGGAGGTGCTGACGGGGGCTGGTGGTAGTGACGGCCGCGGCGGCGACGGGTGACACCAAACACTTATTAAAAATAAACGTAACGGTACTCATGGGGAGTATAAATCATGGAGGTCTTGGTGGCAGGTGACCGAGCGACCCCAATCAATAATATTTTCGCGTGCGCGCCCTCCTACCCACCTCGATAACGGCGGCGGCGGTGGCGGCGGCTGGGCGAACCTTGACCCCATCCATGTTCGCTCTCGCTCCCGTGTGCCCTAGCCGAAAGGAAGGAAGGGGGAGGAGGCGGTGCCGTGGACGCCGCGTGCTCGCTGTGTGCCCTGCTGGATGGGAGAGGGAAGGGGGAGGAGGAGGTGACCTGGACGCCACACACGCGTGTCCGCCGCGTGCCATCTTATAGTCCCCTGGAGGGGGAAGGGGGAGGGGATGGTGACCTGGAGCCCGCCCATGCACGCCAACCCGCCGAGTGATCTATCTGGCTGCTGGCTGGGAGGGGGAAGGGAGGGGATGGGATGGGATGGCACGAAAACACCGACGCCATGTGCCCGCCTCGCCGGGAGGGGCAGGTGGGAGGGGAGGAGGGGGTGGTTGGCCGTAAAATTACAATGTGTGCCCTGTCTGCCGCTCGGAAGGAGGTGGGGTATAGAGAGGAGGGGGTGGGAGGCGGGAAAATGAGACCACCGCTACAGCGCTACCGGCACAGCGCAAAGAATGGTGGCGCACCTAACCAACCGACCGCAAACCCCGGTAGGAGGGTGACCCCCCGGGTCGACCCCGGCAGGAAGGTGACCACCCTAACCGACCGACCGACCGTGTCAGGAGGAGGGTACCGCTTCCCGGCACAGCGCGAAGGGTGGTGGCGCCCCTACCCCGGCAGGAGGGTAGCGTTCCTAGTAGCCGACCCCAACTCCTGCAGCGCCCCCGGCGGGAGGGATGCGTCCCCCGGCATGTACACATGGCGACTGCCTCATGCAGCGCCCCCGGTTGGCATCAAAATTTTAGGTCCCAGGGTGTCATAATTGCCTACTACTAGCCTTACACTCCACTCTGTCCAAGAGAGTTGTGTGAGTGGAGCCCCCACCACACATGAGATGCATACTCCATACGAGAGCGGACAAGGCCCCTGTAAATGGATAGCAGCTGTGCGGGGGAGAAGAACTGGCGGAGACGGCACAGAACGCCCAGCCTCGAGGAAGTTGATTAAGCAAGAGAAGATATATGAAGTTTCCCGTTGAGATTTTGAGTTAAGGATAGACCGAGGATGTTTAGTGTAAAGAAGGTGATAGCTGAATGTTGTCAAAGATTGGGGGATAGTCGTTTGGAAGATTGTGTCGAGTGGATAGGTGGAGAAACTGTGTTTTTGAGACGTTGAAGGACACCAGGTTCTTCTTGCCCCAATTGTAAATAATAGTAAGGTCTGAGGCTAAGCGTTCTGCCGCCTCCAGCCTGGAATCATTTAATTCCTGTTGGGTGGGTCTTCTATTAAACGAAATTGAGTAATGCAAAGTAGAGTCATCGGCGTAATAATGGATAGGACAGTTCGTTTTGGAAAGAAGATCATCAATGAACAACAGAAAGAGAGTGGGAGATAGGACAGAACCCTGCGGACCACCACTATTAATAGGTTTAGGGGAAGAACAGTGACCGTCTACCACAGCAGTAATAGAACGGTCAGACATGAAACTTGAGATAAAGGTACAGAGAGAAGGATAAATACTGTAGTAGGGTAGTTTGGAAAGCAAAGATTTGTGCCAGACCCTATCAAAGGCTTTTGATATGTCCAGCAGTGATTCCCAAAGTGTGTGCCGCGGCACACTAGTGTGCCGCCATTATCTCCTTGGTGTGCCGCGAAAATAATATAATTTTGCTAGGTTTCGAGAATTCCTCACATAAATCGGCGAGAATAATACTTGTAATGCGAATGTCAGACTGGTCAAGTACGTGTCCAGTACGCGTCTGTAAGCACCCTGCTCCCAGCCGCTCCCCACTCCCCAGTGTGTGTCAGTGTGGCCTTGACCGTGACTGTAGAAAGTTGCTCTTTTGGTTGTCATATTCATATTTTTTTCAAAACCTGAGAAAAATGGCGTAAATGTGATGAGGAGGCTAGTGGAAGTAACGTGATGGTTGATGATGAGCGTAATTCTGCTGTCCCAAGTGTAGACCTAACGAAGACAATGGCAGTTGCTAGCAAAAGTAAACCACGTCGCTCATATCAGGACAACTACCTAGCACTGGGGTTCACATGGTGTGACGATGAACTTGGTCCTAAGCCAAAATGTGTTGTGTGTGGTACTGAACTATCGAATGAAGCCATGGTTCCTAGTAAAATGAAGAGACATTTAACTACAAAACACAGTTACCTTTCTGATAAACCTCTGGATTATTTCAAGAGACTCTTAAATGACAACAAACAACAAAAGTGCAGTTTTGAGAAAAAGGTTAAAGTGGCAGAAAAGGCTCAAAAAGCAAGCTATTTAGTAGCAGAATTAATTGCCAAAACTATGAAGCCCCATACAATTGCTGAATCTCTCATTCTTCCATCATGCTGTGCTATAGTAAAAACAATGTTTGGGGCTGAAGCTGAAAAAAGAAGTCAGGAAAATTCCTCTCTCTGATAATACTATTAGTAGGCGAATCGAGGAGATGTCATCTGATATTGAAAAAAGTGTATGTGAACTTGTAAAAGAAAAAGGAATGTATGCCTTACAAGTAGATGAGTCAACTGACGTTGGAGGAAAAGCACAGTTATTAGTGTTCATGCGGTATATTACTGGCAATAAAATAGCAGAACAGTTTTTTATGCCGCAAAGAACTAGTGCAAACCACAGGACAATATATATTTTCTACAGTGAGTGACTATTTGCGGACGGTTGATTTGACATGGAAATCATGTGTAGGGATTTGCACGGATGGTGCTCCTTCAATGGTAGGATCAGTGAAAGGTTTTGTATCATTAGTGAAAAAAGAAAATCCAGAATTGATTTCAACCCACTGTTTTTTGCACCGTGAAGCTCTTGTTACTAAAACACTGGGATGCAAACTCAAATATGTTCTTGATGACATTGTAAAAATGGTAAACTTTATCAAGAGGAGACCAGTTAAGTCACGCTTGTTTTCCCTGTTTTGTGAAGAAATGGGGGCTCCTCATGTAGCCCTTATCTTGCACACAGAAGTTAGATGGTTATCAAGAGGTAGGGTGCTTCTCGAGTACAGGAGCTGGAGGAAGAAATGCTCACCTTCTTTACTCTTGAAGGAAAACTTGAATATTGTGAATTACTGGCTGACGAAACTTGGTGTGTTAAATTATGTTACTTAGCAGATATTTTTGAATATCTGAACAATGTCAGTACTACCATGCAAGGGAGAGTGGAAAATCTGTTATCTTCTTCAGATAAAATGAAGGCTCTGACAGAAAAAATTAGGCTCTGGAATGTTAAAGTGAAAGATGGCAACTTGGATATGTTTCCCAAAACTGCTGCTACAAAAAAATAAAGACATTGTTCCACTGATATGTGAGCATCTTGAAAGCCTAGAAAAGAATACTGAAAAGTATTTTCCAAATATATCTGTTGAAAGTTACGACTGGCTGAGAAATCCATTCATTTATGATCCATCAAACTCACAACAACTTAGTCTCAGTGAGGAAGAGGAGCTAACAGACATCCGTAATGACCGCACTCTGAAACTTAAGTACAAGGAAGTGTCACTTGAAACTTTCTGGATTGATATTGAAAAAGAATTCCCACACTTAGCGAAAAAAGCTCAAAAAATTCTTCTCCAGTTTTCAACCTCGTATTTGTGTGAACTAGGGTTCTCAACCCTCACTAACATAAAAAGTAAAAAAAGGTCAAGACTGATAAGCGTTGAAGAAGAAATGAGGGTGTGCCTGTCTAGTGTTCCTCCTAATATACCGCGGATATGCAAATCGAGCCAACCTCACGTTTCTCACTAATAAGGTAAGTGTGCATTATCAATAATGAAATTTACATGTAGTATTTTAAAAGGTACTGCTAAGTTTAAGAATATATATATATATATATATATATATATATATATATATATATATATATATATATATATATATATATATATATATATATATATATATATATATCAAAGGGCAGGTGTGCCGCCAAAATGTTAGTTGTTTCTTAGTGTGCCGTCATACTGAATAGTTTGAAAACCACTGGTCCAGCGCAATAGCAAAGGTTTCACAGAAACGGCTAAGAGAGGATGACCAAGAGTCCGTTAGGAAGGCAAGGAGATCACCAGTAGAACGCCCCTTGCGAAACCCATAATGGCGATCAGATAGAAGATCAGAAGTGGAAAGGTGCTTTTGAATCTTCCGGTTAAAGATTGATTCAAAAACTTTAGATAGACAAGAAAGCAAAGCTATAGGACGGTAGTTTGAGGGATTGGAACGGTCACCCTTCTTAGGCACAGGCTGTATGAAAGCATACTTCCAGCAGGAAGGAAACGTAGATGTTGACAGGCAGAAGTGAAAGAGTTTGACCAGGCAGGGTGTCAGCACGGAAGCACAGTTTTTAAGGACAATAGGAGGCACTCCATCAGGTCCATAAGCCTTCTGAGGCTTGAGGCTAGAGAGGGCATAGAACACATCATTCTTAAGAATCTTATTAACAGACATAAAGGAGGCAGAGGGGGGATGAGTAGGAGGAATATACCCATAATCGTCCAGAGTGGAGGTTTTAGAGAAAGTCTGAGAGAAGAGTTCAGCCTTAGAGATAGATGAGACGGCGGTGCTACCGTTAGGACTAAGGAGAGAAGGGAAAGATGAAGAAGTGAAGTTGGAGGAGATGTTTTTGGCTAAATGGCAGAAGTCACGGGAAGAATTTGAAAAAGCAAGGTTTTGGCATTTTCTATCAATGAAGGAGTTTTTGGTAAGTCGGAGAATAGATTTGGCACGATTCCGGGCAGAAATGTAAAGATCATGGTTAGCGGGAGTTCGAAGGCTCTGGTACCTTTTGTGAGCTGCCTCTCTATCTTTGACAGCACGATAACAAGCGTGATTAAACCAAGGCTTTTTAGCATGAGGAGTAGAGAAAGTACGTGGAATGTATGCCTCCATTCCAGAGACAATCACCTCTGTGATGCACCGGGCACACACAGAGGGCTCTCTATCCTGGAAGCAGTAATCATTCCAAGGGAATTCGGAAAAGTACAACCTCAGGTCGTCCCACTGAGCTGAAGCAAAATACCAGAAGCATCGCCTCCGGTGGGTCCAGAGGGTGTACAGGAGCAATAGGACAGGATACATAAATAAGGTTGTGATCGGAGGAGCCCAACGGAGAGAACAGTTTGAGAGAATAAGCAGAAGGGTTAGAGGTAAGGAAGAGGTCTAGTATGTTGGGCCGGTTTCCAAGACGATCGGGAATACATGTAGGGTGTTTAGCAACTGCTCTAGATCGTTGAGGAGAGCAAAGTTGTAGACTTGTTCACCAGGCTGGTCAGTGAAAGAGGAAGAAAGCCAGAGCTGGTGGTGAACATTGAAATCTCCCAAGATGGAGATTTCAGTGAAGGGAGAGTGGGTCAAGATGTGTTCCACTTTAGAGTTCAAGTAGTCAAAGAATTTTACATAGTTAGTAGAGTTAGGTGAAAGATAAACAGCACAGATGTATTTAGTAATAGAATGACAATGAAGTCTTAGCCAGATAGTGGAAAATTCTGAAGAGTCAAGGTCGTGGGCACGAGAGCAAGTGATGTCGTTGCGCACGTAGGCGCAACATCCAGCTTTGGATTGAAATTTAGGATAGAGATAGTATGAGGGAACAGAGTAGAGATTGCTGTCAGTAGCCTCAGAAACCTGTGTTTCGGTGAGGAAGAGAAGGTGAGGTTTAGAGGAGGAGAGATGGTATTCCACAGAATGAAAATTAGAATGAAGACCGCGAATGTTGAAGAAATTGATAAGAAATAGGTTCGAGGAGTTATCAAGACACCTCTCAAGTCGGCAGCCAGAAGGGGAGTCCTCCCTGGGGGAATTTGTGTTCCCCCCCAGGCGGGAGGACTATATAACAAGAAATCCCTTGATTCTTTAGTAAAACTCAAGCTCCCCAAATAATCCCTACAATAAAGGAGCGTGACGAACCTACGTTCACATGGCGTGGGGTGGACTGATGGGAGTGACGTCACACAGGACAGGGAGCTCTAGAGCTCCCTGTCTTGGGTGACGTCACTAATATAAAGTACTGGCAAGGGAGTTCTAATGTTAATCAGTAACAGTTTATAATTTCACTATCACCACAGGGAAGTAGACGGGAGTCGAGAAATTTTCGTCTTTGTTTACCAATCTTCCTTCGTCTGTTTTTCCTTCTGCCTACGACTTGAACTTTTTCAAGAGGGTAGAATCAACACACCACTCCTTCCAAAAATAATCTCTATTCGGACCACTCATTTTTACATTCTTTCTACAAGAGTAGCGCATAGCGAGTTTTTTGTTTGTTTGTTTCAGCCCTTGAACAGCTATTGTAACCTGCCCCTTGTTATATGGGTTTACCTGAGGTTACAAGGTAATGTGTGCCGAAGCACGTGAGTTCTGGGATATTTAAAGATGTATATACTAATCTATTTATTAAATTAATAAAGTGAAAGCGTTCAGAGACGCACGGTATTTCTTTCGCCTTGTATAGCGGCGCGAGTATTGTCACGATACTGACTCACGGTGACATAACACAATAGCACAATAATATAAACACAATAATGTGAGAAATAGAGACAGTAATCACTGTTCCTGCAACACACAATATTACACAACAATAATACAATAGTAAATCCTAACAAATTCCGAACATTTCCTAATCTATGCCTCACTGGACCTTAATCTACACAGCTCACACTTCTACTCACGAACAATACAGAAGACAGCATCTTGGGTGAGGAGCAGGGCTTGAGAGTGACACGTTTCTTCTATCTTGTCTCTTCGTTTCTTGAGTTCTTCTTTCTTGACTTCTTCTTTCTTGAGTCCTTGTTTCTTGAGTTCTTCTCTCTTGACTTCTTCTTTCTTGCTCTTGGGTTCTTGTGTCTTGCTTCTGCTTCTTGCTGCTTCTGCTTGTCGCGAGTGAGTGGAGCTTTGTTCTGTTCTTGTTCTAGAGCTGCTCTGGAGCTGTTTTGCTGTTCTCTGGCTGGTGCTCCCTATTTTATATGCAGTCTTCGACGAGGATGAGGGAGGAGCTCGAAGGGTGTGGTGTGGCCTAGATTACTGCTTGCCCTAGGTTTGGCGTTTGTCCTGGCGTAGGAGCTCAGGTACTTTCGCGTCTCGTGGGTGGCTCTTCTGTTTTAGTGAGTTCCCATGGGGCCTCGTGATTTGTTGCTACTGTACGCTCAGTTTTCGTAGATTCTTCGGAGCTTTGTGATTGGCTTCTAATAGCGTAACATAGCTGTGACACACTCTGGCTTTTCTTCCGCGAGGCTAATTGGTATGCCCGGTGCTGTAGGTGGAAAGGTCAGGTGGGCGTTGTCCATTCTCATTTTCCTCGCCTCGGAGTCAGGTGTCAAGTGTCGCTGATGACTAATGATGTTATGAGAGGTGTCACAACACTACATCTTCCTGGCCTCGGTGTAGGGTGTCGCTGATGATAAACGACTTCTCCTATCGCTACTGTTTGTAACGCATGGGCCCGCTAATGAGCCGCTAATCGTCTTAGCGAGAAGGGACAGGGCTGGTGGCTTCATGGTCCAACAGTGTTTCCATATTCATCTCGTCCTTTCGAGGACGGGCCCTTCGAAACAAGCAATGTACTGCAGTAGCACTGAAGGCGATAGTAGGTTACCTATAAAGTAATGTACACTTTCCGTCATTATTTCCTATATAGCTCATTCACATAGGCATACTAAATATAATCACATAAAAAGTATCTTCTACAGTAACTTCATACAGGTAGGAATCATTGTATTAAGGAATAAGTTTTGTATCTGTGGCTTGGGGGGAGGGGTGTGTACGCTCGGTGCAACAGCGGGGGACGGAGAGGTCGGCAGACGACGCACCCGTCCCTCCAAGCCACAGACACATAACTTATTCCTTAATACAATGATTCATGTAGAAGATACTTTTTACGAGATTATATGTAGTATTGTTACTTCAGGGGGATATTTTTGGGTGTATTAATGTTGTTTGTGTGTGGGGGGGGGCGCTAGTTCGGGGCGCGGAGGGCTGTGTGATGGCCGGCGGCGTGGGGTGCATCGCGGCGGGGAAGAGGAAACGATCCACGCCGCGGAGAGAGTTAGTGGTAGGGATGGGCAGGTACCGTTAATTTGAGTACCTGTAGTACCGGTACCGAAAACTCAGGTACCCTTAGTACCAGTACCAGTACCCAAAAGTTTATTTTTATCTTAATGCCGTCTCATGAAATTCTTAAATACATTCTCTGTAAAGAAAACTCTCTCTCTCTCTCTCTCTCTCTCTCTCTCTCTCTCTCTCTCTCTCTCTCTCTCTCTCTCTCCTGAATGAAGTGAATATTTTTTTCGAAAAAAAAATAGCATATGTAAACGTAATTATGGATGTACTCATAGTCGAGTAACAATAACAATATATATTAGTATACTAAAAAAAAGATTCGGACATTAAGAATCATCCAATACATCCAATAATAAAATAATGGAGACGGGAGCTATGATGGTAACGAAAAGCAGGGCAAAATGGTGGGAACCTGGGAAGACGGTCATCGAGGCAGTGACTCAGCACCGAGCACAACATTCAAGGCTTATCGTCTGCACAGGGCCCATACCGTTACCGCATGGCGACTGGCCAGCGCCGCGTGCCGCCGAGCGTCACCAAGATCCAAACGTACTGGTACCAAACAGTGCCGAGTGATCATGAGTCTTCCTGGCACTGGGTACCGGTATCGGGTGCCGGCTGATCCATTCTTCTCGGCACTTGGTACCGGTACCGGGTGCCGAGAAGAATCGATTCAGCCGGCACCCGGTACCGGTACCAAGTGCCGAGAAGAATCGATTCAGCCGGCACCCGGTACCGGTACCCAGTGCCGGGAAAACTCATGATCACTCGACACTGTTTGGTACCGGTACCGGTTGGATCTTATGACGCTCGGCGGCGCACGGGGCTCGCCAGTCGCCATGCGGTACCGGTAAGAGGCCCTGTGGAGACGATTAGCCTTGAATGCTGTGCTGGCTGCTGAGTCACTGCCTCGCTGATCGTCTTCCCAAGTTCCCACCATTTTGTCCTGCTTTTCGTTTCCATCATAGCTCCCGTCTCCATTATTTTATTATTGGATTTATCCATAATATCTTATGTCTGATTTTTTTATCGAAAAATAAATATTCAGAAGAAGAAATAACAGAAGAAACATCCTAATTGAGGGCAGAAATATATGATAAAAAAGTCCACTGTGTGTGAGTGTGTGTGTCACACACACACACACACACACACACACACAGTGGACTTTTTCCTCTCATTTATTTCTGCCTTTAATTAGGATGTTTCTTCTGTTGTACTCTCTCTCTCTCTCTCTCTGTATGAAATGAATATTTATTTTTTCGATAAAAAGTAGCATGTATAGTTATTATGGATGTACTCGATCATAGTCTAATAACAATAACAATATTTATTAGCAACCTAGAGAAAAAAAAGAATCGGACATGAAGAAATATCAATAAATCCCATAAATAATTCCTAGTAATCTGGTACCGGTACCGAGCAATCTGGTACCGGTACTGTACCGTTTAGCTGGTACCGTTAATACCGGTACTGGTACCGGTACCTGCCCACCCCTACTGTCCACAGGTGTTATTGCCCCTGATGACGTGAGGGATGAGCTAATTTCTGCTGAAGTGAGGGGTACTAACTTACACAAATATTGTCAAATCACTCCTGAAAGACCATTATGTAGACATTTATTCTACGATTCCTCAGAATAAAGCAAAAACTTTGACAACAATGTACTAGGTGAAAATCCCAGTCAAGAAAGACAAGGTGATTGAGGTAAAGGCAGAAATATATATTTTCCGTCGACTTCTGGTAGCCTCAGGTAGTGCGAGAGATGTTGACTCTCTGCCTCAGTAGTTTTTTCAGTACTTTGTGGAAATCACTACCGAGCTGTTCCGTGAGGTCATTTTAATAAAATTCACAGTAAGTGTTAGTGCCATATGTGGGTAAAGTTTCCTAACAAACACAAAACTTTAATTTTCTATACATAATCTTATTAGTTATATAATATTTTGCTAAGTGTGCCATCAGTATTGCAACCCAAAATACTTGGAAGATAATTCAACACATCATCAATAAGTACATCGGTGAAAAGAGATTTTACATCAAAATTTATGTTTGTAAGGGTAGCCTACAATGATAACTTTTTTATTTTTTACGTAGATCCACGCTATCTTTTATAAATGAAATACGAAATGTTCCGATTAAGAAAAATAAGTCTGACTGGCCACTTGGAAATTTTACAAGTAGAAGAGCCTACAGTGCTTATTACAGGCACAACAGGACAATTGAGCTTATAGGTCTTGATTAGGCCGTACATATAAGGAGCTGATGAATAATGTATACTAGAGATGCTTTATCACATCATCTCTTCACTTCAGTTGCTTCTTCAGTTCTTTGTGGAAATTTCTACCGAATTATTCCGTGGATTATTTTTCAGTTCACAGCAAGTGTTGGTGGCGTGTAGAAGATCGCACACCTTGTCTCGACAATCATATTTGTTCATTACTATTCTTCAGGCACATGCACATATTCTTCATCTTTTTAATTTTTACCAAAGCATTAACAAATCTGGTAGGTATGCATGTTTTTTTTTTCTTAAAATATCCTTAAAACGTTTTTTTTAAATCTGGAATAATGATTTAACAATTTACACTGAATTATTTGTCATAAGAAGAGAATAAACGTATCATAGTTTAATATCTTTGATGATAAACTGATTACACAATCAATATTCATGTATTTGTCCTAGTAACGACCTTCTGTGAGTCCCTGTAATTTTATCTCGCGCTGTCATTTAAAAGTGTTAGTTTTACTCTTAAGTTGATTATAGCAATGCCAAAACTCTATACTATGTTGTTTCCCGGTGTGAGCATATTGATAAAGCACTGCTTCTTGTTGTCTGAGATCCTAAACTTCTTTGGAACTTCCTTATTGGTGTACTGTCTGCATCTTGTCAAGGTGAGGATATCATGTTCATAATCGGTTATCTATCCACGTTGACACGTCGATCAGGCATTAGGGACTTGGGGATAACATGTTATCTAAGACACCGCCTCAGGAACCGCAGCCTCTCATTTGCTCGATGTGAACTTGTAAGTGAAGATAGAAAATCTTGGCAGGGCAAACGAACAGTCGGGATGGATATGATATCCACGTGATATTCACATCTGCAGTAGGTTCCTCGCATCGCGATGGCATAGGTGCAAAATTACCACAAGAGAAAATAAATAGTAGTTACAAGTATAGTGAGTACTTTTGTATATTACATCTTCAGACAAGTGCTAAAATTGAGAAGGATAATCTTCATATATAAAACCAACGGCAAAAGTGGGAACGGACATATCCTCAGCAGAGAAGTAAAACGAAGCAAATAAGTCTAAATCAGATGCACTTCTCAGGTCTTAATGAGTGGGAGGCAGGAAATATTAACCTGACACCACCCACATGTGTGTGTGTGTATGTGTGTGTGTGTGTGTGTGTCATACCACCAATTTAATCCGATTGTTCGAGTTTGGCGTTCTGGATTGTCTCCACCATTATTTTCCCCTCCCACTTGTCCGTATACTAGGCCCTTGTCCCTGCCCTCCGAAAGGTACTGGCCTGGGTCTTGGACTGATGACGTCACAAGTGTAGCCATGTATTTAGGTTATCAATGTAGGGCAACGTACTCTAATCCGGTATTAGTATGTAGGAAAACTGAGTCTATGTAATAGTGGTGGTGCAGGTGAAAGAATAGGCGGACTCCTAGTCCTCAAGTTTATTGGAGTACAGCAGGAGCGGCGAGGGTGCGAGCGGCAACACTCCTCCAAGTTGAGTGTGTATAGCTCCCACTGAGACGGGAAGCTCGTCTCAAGCTCCCTCGCGGGACGCGGGAAGCAGGAAGCGCGCGAAATGTACAGAGCACCTCGCAGGGCGCTACATTCAAATTATACAGATGAATATACACCACAACATCGCTCGGCCACCACCGGCATGTCTCCTCACATGAACCATTATATAAACTTAGGTGAGGAACCTTTAACCAATAAAAGGGTACATAAATACAATAATAATATGCCATCTGTGGTAGCTTCATAAAAAAAAAAAGGCAAAACATAACAATGAGATATTTTGTTTTAAGGAAGACGACTAGCAGACCTCAGCTTCTGTCTGTAGGAAGAGGAGCTAGTGTCAGGTGGGAAAGGCATGGAAGGTTCAGAGGCAGAAGTGGGAGTAGAAGCCTGAATGTTTGGCGAAAGAGGCACACTCACATGCTTGAGCCTATCAGCGTGAACTACCTCTGAGCAGTGACTAACCGGGTAAAGAATGTTAAATTTATTACCATGCATCTTTGCAGTGATAGGGTAAGGAGCTGAAAATCTAGGAAGCAATTTGCAAAAGCGGTCAGGTACATGCTTTATCGCAGAGTCTCCAACACTGAAGGTGATGGGACTTGCCTGGAGGTGTTGTTTACGCGCATCTCCTCGCGGGAAGCTTTAAGCTTATCCCTCACAGAATCATGAATAGTTTGAAAACTGTGGAGCTGCATCCGAGAGTAGTTATCAAAGGAATGGAGGGGGAGAGGAGTCTGCAGAATGTCATCATAAGGCAGTCTTTTGTCATAGCCAAACAGGGTGTAGTGAGGCGCTTTCTCCGTGGAGGAATTGACTGAATTGTTAAAACAAGCAGCAACATGGGGTAGCCAAGGCAGGAGAACGCTGTAGCGGGGTCGGGCTGGTAATGGCGTCCCGGAGCACGGGGCCGGCTGGGACGGGCTGGGGCAATGCGGTACACCACCCAGGTCTTCAGAGCGTACGTAGGTAAGCAGCGATGGCACCAAATGTAGTAGTGGTGGTGCAGGTGAAAGAATAGGCTGGCTCCTATTCCTTAAGTTTATTGGAGTACAGGAGGGGCGAGGGTGCGAGCGGCAACAGCCTGCCAAGTTGAGTGTGTAGCTCCCACTGAGACGGGAAGCTCCCTCGCAGGACGCGGGAAGCAGGAAGCGCGCGATATGTACAGAGCACCTCGCAAGGCGCGACATTCAAATTATGCAGATGAATATACACCACAACACCTATCATCGTGTTCGAGAAACATTCTTGCATGTCATAAACATAAATTAACTAAAGTAAGACCAAACTTATAACAAGATAATGAAAAGAAAATAAGAGTACATAAACATTTTGTGTATTTTTTATTTAATTCGCTGTAACTTCCATAGTTTTGTTTGCATTCAGTATTCAGACATTGTATCGAAATTGGCACATTTTTTCCGATTCTTTTAATTTGTAATCTGTACCCATGAACAATGGGCTCCAAAATATACTTAAGAGGTCTTGGCGTGCTTTGGCATGACAGCTCCAGTTTGAAGTAGTTTCACTTTTGACAATTTTGACCACCTACTTTTTTTCCTTTCTTGGTACATGTTTCACATCTTACACACTCTGATTCCTTATCTGGGAAGGGGACCATAAATGTCACCTAATCTGACTCCATATTTGGTAATGATCTAAAGATCATAACTGATAGCACTTTCTCTTTATCAATTGCAACATTTGCGGACTTCGCCCTATCATTTCAGTTTTGTCAGCTCATGCTCTTGGATCGGTTCTCTTTATAGACGAACTTACATGTATTTTCTTTTCATTTCAATCTTCAAAGTTGTTTGTGCGAATTCAGATTTTTTTTTTTAGGTTGATTGGCAACACTTTGCATTGCAGTGTGCCAGGTAACATATTTCTTTTTACAGGAATGGTGGCTGGGATAATAGTCTTCTTGATGGAGCAAATTACGTCTGCCACTAGTTGTATGACATCCGCAAGATTGGAATGTTAAAAAAAATGTACCAATGTAAGCAGAAATACGACGTTTCATTGTGATGTATTTAAAATATCTACCTTAAGACAAATTGTTCTGACTTTTTATTGCCTGTGATGACAGTAATGGTAAAAGTTACGATTTTCTCTAAACAGTTATTGTTCAGTTAATTACAATACACTAATTACTTCAGCTCAATAATTCATGCCTTTGATTCTGAAATATATAAGCTACGTAAATTAGCAAAGATATATCCATGATGCAAAAGAAATATAGGCAATGAAGCTAAATAGAAGAAAACAGAAAGGCACATTAGTGCGTAAAGCAACTTCTGCAGACCTATTATATTTGTAATGCTTATCCATTGAACCTTGTGTAGAATCCTTTAATGCGTTCGCATTAACTCCATGGCCCTTGGGTATGTTCAGCTTGTGTGCTTCCTTGAGAAGGAACCACACAAGTTTACAAATTTACACTGCACACAAGTTCATATATTGTGAAACAATTTATTTATATTTCTTATAAGCAAACTTTCGTTAGCATATATTCACTGGGATATTATAATATAATTTCGAATGTAAGTATTTATTCAATATCTCTTCAACTTAATCCCTTTCCTCACCTCTGCGTTCGAGTAAGGTAAGTGGATGCAAGATCTTCTTGGTCCGAGGGGGAGAAACGCGGCAAAAGGCCTCTATCTTGTCTGGTTTAGGCTTCAGATGATCTCCGCCGAGGATGAAGCCCAAGTGTTGGATGATGGGGAAACGAAAGCAGCAATTTCATCTCTTCAGAGTGAGCCCATGATTCCTGATTTGATCAATGACAACTTTAAGGGCGGAACAATGCTGGGACCATTCTGAGGAGTATACAAATACATTATCAAAATAGGAGACATTGGTCAGGCCGTCAAGGGCAAGGCGCATCAGCCGGATGAAGGTCGCTCACACAGTGACAAGACCCAAAGGGAGACGACAGGATTCCATGATACCGATTTGAGTAGGGAAAGCAGTCAGAGGCAGTCACATATCTAATCTAGAGAAGAACGTTGCCCTAGAGAACTTGTACCAATCCTCGATGCTACAGCTGGGCTCCGCGTGGAAAATTGTGATAGAATGCAGCTGACCATATAATCGAATGCCACGCAGTGGGTACAGTCAAACTTGCTTACCAATCACGCCTGGGGAACAATGTGGAGAGGATGATCGTTGAATGATTCCTTATTCGAAGAGTAGGTTGACATCCTTTCCGAAGAAAGGATTGAAATGGATGGCAACCGGGTAGATCTTAGCTTGGATGCTGCCGGTAGTTGTCATCGCGATGTCGTGTTCGATGGTTGAAGTGCATCCAGGGACATCCGAAAAGATATCGCCATACTCATTCACGCTACACTCCATTAGCTCCCGGATAGCATCACACTGTTCCTTCCCCAAGTTAGGATTAATCTGGAGCTGTAAGCTTTCTCCGGCGACCTTTTTTTTTTTTTTTTTTTTTTTTAAAATAAAGGAGGCAGGTGAAGGGCACACAAAAAAAGAAAACAATAATAAAAAAAGGCCGCTACTCGCTGCTCCTAAAAAAGAAACAAAAGAGGTGGCCGAAAACAAGATCAAATACGGGAGGAGAGATGTCCTGATACACCTTTCTGGCCATCGGGTGTCACGGGAAGTCTTTCAGACTCATCCTCGGAGTCTTCTGAACAGGTGATAATTTCGTTCATGGGATCCTCTTCCTCTTCGGAAGCAACTTAGTCCAGTACCTCGGCGAATATTACCCGGGAGTGACGAAAGTATTTCTGAAGTGGATTGGCGTGAGACAACCTCGGGCATAGAGGACAGTCAGTGAGATAATCTACCTTATATTTCTTTTCAAGGACCGTGTTAGGACCTTTCCAGGTGACAAGCAGTTTGATGGTTTCCCTGGGCCTGAGAACACGTAACTCATCGCTAGACTGGAACTGGCGGTCCTGGGACTTTACATCAAAACATGCTGTATATCTGGAGGCATATATATATATATATATATATATATATATATATATATATATATATATATATATATATATATATATATATATATTTTTTTTTTTACCACAAAGGAGGCAGCTCAAGGCACACAAAAAGAAAATAATAAAATAGCCCGCTACTCGCTGCTCCTAAAAAAGAAACAAAAGAGGTGTCCAAAAGCAAGGTCAAATACGGGAGGAGAGATGTCCTGATACCCTCCTCTTGAAAGAGTTCAAATCGTAGGCAGGAGGAAATACAGATGAAGGAAGATTGTTCCAGAGTTTACCAGCGTGAGGGATGAAAGAGTGAAGATGCTGGTTAACTCTTGCATAAGGGGTTTGGACAGTATAGGGATGAGCATGAGTAGAAAGTCGAGTGCAGCGGGCCGCGGGGGGGAGGCATGCAGTTAGCAAGTTCAGAAGAGCAGTCAGCGTGGAAATATCGATAGAAGATAGAAAGAGAGGCAACATCGCGGCGGAATTGAAGAGGTAGAAGATTATCAGTATGAGGAGGAGAGCTGATGAGACGAAGAGCCTTAGCCTCCACTCTGTCCAGAAGAGTTGTGTGAGTGGAGCCCCCCCACACATGAGATGCATACTCCATACGAGGGCGGACAAGGCCCCTGTATATGGATAGCGACTGTGCAGGGGAGAAAAACTGGCGGAGACGGTACAGAACGCCCAGCCTCGAGGAAGCTGATTTAGTAAGAGATGAGATATGAAGTTTCCAGTTGAGATTTTGAGTTAAGGATAGAGGATATGTTTAGTGTTGAGGAAGGTGATAGCTGGGTGTTGTCAAAGAATAGGGGATAGTTGTTTGGAAGATTGTGTCGAGTGGATAGGTGGAGAAACTGTGTTTTTAAGGCGTTGAAGGACACCAGGTTCTTCTTGCCCCAATCGGAAATAATAGTAAGGTCTGAGGCTAAGCGTTCTGCAGCCTCCAGCCTTGAGTCGTTAAGTTCCTGTAGGGTGGGTCTTCTATTAAAAGAAGTTGAGTAATGCATAGTGGAATCATCGGCGTAGGAATGGATAGGACAGTTCGTTTTGGAAAGAAGATCATCAATGAACAACAGAAAGAGAGTGGGAGGTAGGACAGAACCCTGTGGGACACCACTGTTAATAGATTTAGGGGAAGAACAGTGACCGTCTATCACAGCAGAAATAGAACGGTCAGAAAGGAAACTGGAGATAAAGGTACAAAGAGAAGGATAGAAACCGTAGGGGGGTAGTTTGGAAAGCAAAGATTTGTGCCAGACCCTATCAAAAGCTTTTGATATGTCCAGCGCAATAGCAAAGGTTTCACCGAAACGGCTAAGAGAGGATGACCAAGAGTTAGTTAAGAGGGCTCGGATATCACCAGTAGAACGCCCCTTGCGGAACCCATACTGGCGATCAGATAGAAGGTCAGAAGTGGAAAGGTGCTTTTGAATCTTCCGGTTAAGAATTGATTCAAAAGCTTTAGATACACGAGAAGGTAAAGCTATAGGACGGTAGTTTGAGGGATTGGAACGGTCACCCTTCTTAGGCACAGGCTGTATGAAGGCATACTTCCAGCAGGAAGGAAAGGTAGATGTTGACAGGCAGAGGCGAAAGAGTTTGACCAGGCAGGGTGACAGCACGGAGGCACAGTTTTTAAGGACAATAGGAGGCACTCCATCAGGTCCATAAGCCTTCTGAGGATTGAGGCCAGAGAGGGCATAGAAAACATCATTTTGAAGAATCTTTATAGCATGCATAAAGGAGTCAGAGGGGGGATGAGTAGGAGGAATATGCCCATAATCGTCCAGAGTGGAGTTTTTAGAAAAAGTTTGAGAGAAGAGTTCAGCCTTATAGATAGATGAGACGGCAGTGTTGCCGCCAGGACTGAGGAGTGGAGGGAAAGATGAAGAAGTGAAGTTGGAGGAGATGTTTTTGGCTAGATGCCAGAAGTCACGGGAAGAGTTAGAGAAAGGAAGGTTTTGGCATTTTCTATTAATGAAAGAATTTTTGGTTAGTCGGAAAATAGATTTGGCACGATTCCGGGCAGAAATGTAGAGTTCATAATTAGCATTAGTCTGAAGGCTCTGGTACCTTTTGTGAGCTGCCTCTCTATCATTGACAGCACGATAACAAGCGTGATTAAACCAAGGCTTTTTAGCGTGAGGAGTAGAGAAAGAACGAGGAATGTATGCCTCCATTCCAGAGACAATCACCTCTGTGATGCGCTGAGCACACACAGAGGGGTCTCTATCCTGGAAGCAATAATCATTCCACGGGAAATAGGAAAAGTACATCCTCAGGTTGTCTCACCGAGCTGAAACAAAATGCCAGAAGCATCGCCTCTTCGGTGGGTCCAGATGGTGTACAGGAGCGATAGGACAGGATGCAGAAATAAGATTGTGATCGGAGGAGCCCAACGGAGAGAACAGTTTGACAGAATAAGCAGAAGGGTTTGAGGTAAGGAAGAGGTCTAGAATGTTGGGCCGGTCTCCAAGACGGTCGGGAATACGTGTAGGGTGCTGGACCAACTGCTCCAGGTCGTTGAGGATAGCAAAGTTGTAGGCTTGTTCACCAGGATGGTCAGTGAAAGAGGATGAAGGCCAAAGCTGGTGGTGAACATTGAAATCTCCTAGGATGGAGATTTCAGCGAAGGGAGAGTGGGTCAAGATGTGCTCCACTTTAGAATTCAAATAGTCAAAGAATTTTACATAGTTAGTAGTTAGGTGAGAGATAAACAGCACAGATGTATTTAGTAATAGAATGACAATGAAGTCTTAGCCAGATGGTAGAAAATTCAGAAGAGTCAAGGTTGTGGGCACGAGAGCAAGTGATGTCGTTGCGCACGTAGGCGCAACATCCAGCTTTGGATTGAAATTTAGGATAGAGATAGTAGGAGGGAGCAGAGTAGAAATTGCTGTTAGTAGCCTCAGAAACCTGTGTTTCCGTAAGGAAGAGAAGGTGAGGTTTAGAGGAGAGATGATGTTCCACAGAATGAAAATTAGAGCGAAGACCGCGAATGTTGCAGAAATTGAGAAGAAAAGAGGTTCGAGGAGTTATCAAGACACCTCTCGGGTCGGCAGGCAGAAGGGGAGTCCTCCCTGGGGGAATTTGTGGTTCCATCCCCCAGGCGGGGACTCCGAGGTCATTTTGAAATTTGAATTTTGGGAAAAGGTGTATATGTTGTGTGGATAGAGAGAGGATCTGTCTTTAGAGAGCATGCTGAACTACTCTCCGGTGTTGGTGAGACAATAGGGAAACGGTTAGTGAGGACATGGGAAGGGTCTTTGGAGGGCTTCAGCTCCTTTCTCACCTCCCATATATACCTCACCGGGAGTGGCTTGCGCCCGTTCGGTAGGCGTCTTCCTACCTACTCCAGCCGCAATCTTATAAGTTTCGGCCAGATTGTCTTGTAACTCCACGACATATTGGAAAGCGGATCGGTCATCGTTCTAAAGGTTACTGTCCTCCCAAAGATCTTTAAGCACCGAGAGGGGTCCTCGGATGGCTCTTCCATATAACATCTCGAAAGCGGAGAATCCGGTCCGGTCACGAGGGACTTTCCTGAGGGCAAACAAGGTGGGGATTAGGTATCTGTGCCACTCTTAAGGTTTGTCGGAGTACTGCTTACAGAGGGACGCTTTCAGGGGCCCGTGAAGCCTCCCAACGCGGCCGTTTGCGCTGGGATGAAAGGAGTGGTGAATGAAGGTTTGACTCCCAGGAGTTTATGCAGTTCGGCCATCACTTGTGAAGTAACTTGTGCCTTGGTCGGACAATACTTCACTGGGGATGACGACCCATGCGAAGATGGAAAAGAGAGCCTCGACCTCAGAGATTGAATCAATTTCATTTCCTTAAAGGGGACGGCTTCAGGGAAACCGGTGGCGTAGTCGATGAGGGTGAGGGCGTAGCGGTGTCATTCCGATGAGGGTGACAAGGTCCGACCAGGTCAGTAGCCACCCCCGAGAAAGGTTCCGTGATTATTTGAAGAGGGTGCAGAGGCACAGGTCTACCTTTAGGTGGCTGAGTGGATAGCGTGACGGCGCCGCGGTTTCGCCCCCCGCCCAGTGGCATATTTACGAAAGGTTGTTAGGTTTTTGTCACGCGGAGGCTAGCCCCACCCCCTGCAGTGACGTCACGCATTGATATCTCCTGATTGGCTGCTGCCTCCCTCCTTCCCCGCTCTGCCACCCTCCCTGCCTCTCTCTACTTTGCTCTCTCTCGCTCTCTCCCTCCTCCTCCCGCATAATTATATTGTTGTGCTTAGTTTATTTTTCTGTTACCCAACATGTATAGCTCCTCTTCGTCTTTTTTCCATTTCCTATGACTCTCTCTCTCTCTCTCTCTCTCTCTCTCTCTCTCTCTCTCTCTCTCTCTCTCTCTCGGCGAAACGGAGGTACGAAGTAAACATTGCGGTAAACTGCAAGTCAGATCCTAAAGTTTTTTTAGATATATAAACAACAAAAAAGAGATTCGAAGTGGGATTGGCCCATTAACAGATAATTCGGGCAATATCGTAACAGACAGCCAAAACATAGCGAACTATAAATTCTTATTTCGCCTCGGTTTTTAATAGTAATTCTACCGATACTGCTGCTGTTCCTAACACTATTGAAAATCCCAGTCATACCCTCCCTGACTTTGAAATAAGATCATAAGAACATAAGAACGTAAGGAGTCTGCAAGAGGCCGGTCGGCAGTACAGATGAGGTTCTCAAAGCGCTGCAGTCACTTAAAACTAACAAAAGTCCTGGACCTGATAAAATATATCCAAAATTATTAAAAAAAATATCGAGAGATACTCAGACCTTTAACAATGCTGTTCAATAAGTCTTTGCACCATGGTATCGTTCCTAGTTATTAGAAAATGGCTAACGTAACACCCATTTTAAAAAAAGGCGACCGTAAATTACCGGATAATTACAGGCCAATCAGCTTAACTTCAATTATTGGTAAATTATTTGACACAATTATTCGAAATAAAGTAATTAACTACCTAGAGTGTAATTCGCTAATCCTGGACTCGCAACATGGTTTCCGTAACAACAGATCTTGTTTGTCGAATCTTGTTTGTCGAGCTTTTTCCAGTCTATGATGTTTCTAAATCACTTGCTATTATTTATTTGGACTTCCAGAAGGCGTTTGATAAAGTCCCACACTAGAAGTTGCTTCATAAAATCAAAGAAATAGGTATCGGGGGTAAGCTTCACGAATGGAGCAAGCACTGGCTAAGCAATAGAAACCAAAGAGTCACTAGTGGTGTCCCCCAAGGCTCTGTCCTGGGACCCGTTCTTTTCGTCATTTACATCAACGACATTGACCTTGGTCTCAATAATTTCATTAGTAAATTTGCGGACGACACGAAAATCGGCAATGTGGTACTTACGGAATGTCATAGGCGGGGCCTACACGAAGATTTGCGCAAAATATCAGATTGGTCAGTAAAATAGGAAATGCCTTTTAATATAAACAAGTGCCAGATTCTGTAGGTTGGATCTAAAAATATATAGAAGGACTATGAAATGTGCGGCGTTAAAGTTAAAGGCGTTCACTCGGTCAAAGATCTTGGCGTCACAGTCGCGTCTAACCTCAAGTTTTCCCAGCAGTGCAACGAATCCGTTAAAAAAGCAAACAGGATGATCGGTTTGATTAAGATAAATTTTTCATTCAAGAAAAAAGATGTTAAACTACCTTTGTATAATAGTTTCGTCAGACCTCATTTGGAGTATGCCGTGCAGTTTTGGTCTCCCCACCATGCGAAAGATATTGCTAAATTAGAAGGTGTTCAGCGTAGAGCAACCAAGATGATTCTTTAAACGAAACAAACCCTACAAGGAAAGGCTGTCACATCTAAAATTGTTTTCTCTTGAAAAACTGATCGAGTGCTTTAAAATACTGAACGGTTTTACCAACGTGGATTCGACCAAGCTCTTTATGATGGATGATTCGACGCGAACGAGAAATAATGGCGCTAAACTCAAATGTAGACAAGTTCATTCAGATTGCACAAAATTCTTCTTCACTAACGCTGTCGTTCGAGATTGGAACAGATTACCACCATCAGTGGTGCAGTGTAACTCGATTGCATCGTTTAAGAATAATCTTGACCGCTATCTCCTCCATCTAAATGTTCACTAGATCAGTTTCAACACCATGGTGGTCGCATACCAACTGTCACTTAGGTTTAGGACAGACCACCTAGTTTGGGCCTTAGGGCCTGTGTAATCTGGTTATCTATGTAACTCTCTCTCTCTCTCTCTCTCTCTCTCTCTCTCTCTCTCTCTCTCTCTCTCTCTCTCTCTCTCTCTCTTTGCCTCTCTGTCTCGATCTCTCTCTGCCTCTCTCTGCCTCTGCCTCTGCCTCTCTGCCTCTGTTTCTGCCTCTCTCTCTGCCTCTGTCAGCCTGTCTCTGCCTCTCTCTGCCTATTTCTGCCTGTCTCTCTGCCTCTCTTTGCCTCTGTCTGCCTCTCTCTCTGCCTCTCTCTCTGCCTCTCTCTCTGCCGCTGTCTCTGCCTCTCTCTGCTTTTGTCTCTGCCTCTCTCTCTGCTGCTTTTGTCTCTGACTCTCTCTCTGCTGCTTTTGTCTCTGCCTCTCTCTCTGCTTTTGTCTCTGCCTCTCTCTCTGCTTTTGTCTCTGCCTCTCTCTCTGCTTTTGTCTCTGCCTCTCTCTCTGCTTTTGTCTCTGCCTCTCTCTCTGCTTTTGTCTCTGCCTCTCTCTCTGCTTTTGTCTCTGCCTCTCTCTCTGCTTTTGTCTCTGCCTCTCTCTCTGCTTTTGTCTCTGCCTCTCTCTCTGCTTTTGTCTCTGCCTCTGTCTCTGCCTCTCTCTCTCTCTCTCTCTCTCTGCCTCTCTCTCTGCTTTTGTCTCTGCCTCTCTCTCTGCTTTTGTCTCTGCCTCTCTCTCTGCTTTTGTCTGCCTCTCTCTGCCTCTCTCTCTGCTTTTGTCTCTGCCTCTCTCTCTGCTTTTGTCTCTGCCTCTCTCTCTGCCTCTCTCTGTCTCTGCCTCTCTCTCTCTGCCTTTGTCTCTGCCTCTGTCTCTGCTTCTGTCTCTGCCTCTGTCTGCCTCCATATCTGCCTCTCTCTCTGCCTCTCTCTGCCTCTGTCTCTGCCTCTCTTTCTCTGCCTTTGTCTCTGTCTCTGCTTCTGTCTCTGCCTCTGTCTCTACTTCTGTCTCTGCCTCTCTCTCTGCCTCTCTCTCTGCCTCTGTCTCTGCCTCTCTCTCTGCTTTTGTCTCTGCCTCTCTCTCTGCTTTTGTCTCTGCCTCTCTCTCTGCTTTTGTCTCTGCCTCTCTCACTGCTTCTGTCTCTGCCTCTGTCTCTGCCTCTCTCTCTGCTTTTGTGTCTGCCTCTCTCTCTGCTTCTGTCTCTGCCTCTGTCTCTGCCTCTCTCTCTGCTTTTGTGTCTGCCTCTCTCTCTGCTTCTGTCTCTACCTCTGTGTCTGCCTCTCCCTCTGCCTGTCTCTCTGCCTCTGTCTCTGCCTCTCTATGCTTTTGTCTCTGCCTCTCTCTGCCTCTGTTCCTGCCTCTCTCTGCCTCTTTCTGCCTCTGTCCCTGTCTCTCTCTGCCTCTGTCCCTGCCTCTCTCTGCCTCTCTCTCTCTGACTCTGTCCCTGCCTCTCTCTGACTCTGTCCCTGCCTCTCTTTGCCGCTCTCTGCATCTCTCTCTGTCTCTGGCTCTTCCTCTGTCTCTGCCTCTCTCTCTTCTTCTCTCTCTGCCTCTGTTTCTGCCTCTGGCTCTGCCTCTCTCTCTGCCTCTGTCTCTGCCTCTCTCTCTGCCTCTGTCTCTTCCTCTCTCTCTGCCTCTGTCTCTTCCTCTCTCTCTGCCTCTGTCTCTCTGCCTCTGTCTCTGCCTCTCTCTTCCTCTCTCTCTGCCTCTATCTCTGCCTCTCTTTCTTCCTCTGTCTCTACCTCTCTGCCTCAGTCTCTGCCTCTCTCTTCCTCTCTCTCTGCCTCTCTTTCTTCCTCTGTCTCTACCTCTCTGCCTCTGTCTCTGCCTCTCTCTCTGCCTCTGTCTCTTCCTCTCTCTCTGCCTCTGTCTCTGCCTCTCTTTCTTTCTGCCGCTCTCTTCCTCTCTCTCTGCCTCTGTCTCTTACTCTCTCTCTGCCTCTCTGCCTATCTGTCTGCCACTGTCTTTGCCTCTCTCTGCCTCTCTGCCTATCTGTCTGCCACTGTCTCTCTCTCTCTCTGCCCCTCTCTCTACGTACCTCTCTCTCTGCCTCTCTGCCTATCTGTCTGCCACTGTCTCTGCCTCTCTCTGCCCCTCTCTCTACGTACCTCTCTATCTGTGTCTGCCTCTGTCTCTGCCTCTCTCTACGTACCTCTCTCTTTGCCTCTCTCTCTCTCTCTCTCTCTCTCTCTCTCTCTCTCTCTCTCTCTCTCTCTCTCTCTCTCTCTCTCTCTCTCTCTCTCTCTCATATATATATAAATATATATATATATATATATATATATATATATATATATATATATATATATATATATATATATATATATATATATATATATAAAGAGAGAGAGAGAGAGAGAGAGAGAGAGAGAGAGAGAGAGAGAGAGAGAGACATTGTCAAGGTCACTGGCAGCTGAGCCACTGGCACAACCAAGGATTATATACTATAAAGATAGCTCACTGAAACGTCATCGATGACGTCATGACTGCGGTGCGACATTTGGTTCACACTCAACCTACTCTCTCGGATGTAGTGACCCTCTAAATCTTCCAGTTTTCTTCATCTTTAATTCCTTAGCCTACCCTTCAATTCTCCGTTTTCTCTTAAGCCTCTCCTCTTCCTGAACCTTTTCTTCA